>NW_026781683.1:0-205955 GCF_030144855.1 Hypanus sabinus
GCTCCCTGAATCCACATTCAGTTACTCTGATTAAATTATTCCAGTGCAAGAATAAGTTCGTGATCCACAAAATGGGGGAAACTGAGAGAGCTGGTTTGTCTGCATCCCTGTCCTTGATCGGACTGTAATTTCTTCTGGCCAACAGTGCTTTATCAACCATTCAATCTGACACGACTGTATCTTTCTCGGGTCTGCTGTCGTCTGAATGCACCAGGGTGGATGATGGAGGTCTTGCAGAGATGCCGAGTGCTGTAGGGGTCGAAAGGGTTTACACAAATGCCGTGTGATGTAGGGGTTGGAACGGTGTTGTTACATGCCCCGTAGCAGGTTAAAAGAACCAACAGAAATGGAACACACCTGGAGTCTGATATTGCTACAAACAAAACTGTTTATTAGTATCTACGTAATATAGCAATATAAAACCAGATAAATCAAACAGGTTACCTGAGTTTATGCATATATAAGTTTGTAAATATAAAAGCCCAAACTTCTTCAAGCTAAGGTGATAAATGATACAGTCTTACGATGGTATAGGAATGATGTCAGTTTAGTTCGTGATTTTAATTTCAGTAGAATTCAGGAGAGAGAGAGAGCGAGAGGTGATTTGTTTTCCAAGTAAGCCGATGCCGTCGATCTTTCCGTTGTGCTCCGAAGTCCTGTTAACGTTACCGACTGTGACCACACAAAAGGGTACAGTCTTCAACCGGAAAAGCTATCAACCCAGTCAAGGGTTAAAAACATCGATAACATTCCACCGATCACCCCCGTACCACACTGCGAGCAAACCCCACCCTCTCGTGGGCAGTGAAAGCTCATCCAGTGTCTATTTCTTCTGTATTTCTTTCCATGTCCTCCGTGTGTCTGTGTGTCTTTGAGAATGGAATTAAAGGCAGAGGTGATACTTTGCAGAGTCAACCGAGGGCCGCATATCAGTACGAGTTCCACAACGGAAACAGAGTGATGAGACTTTCTCCAATAACCAGAATCGGCATGGAGCAATGCACTGCAGGAGCAGAAGGAAGTGTGATTGACAGGTGAGCTTGAACACATCCAATGTTCTGGACAAACATATAGTGACCGTAACTTAAGAAAACAGATTGAGGGAATTCTGCGTTTTGGAGCGACGGAGGATGAGAGGTGACCTGATAGAGGTGTACAGGGTGATGTCAGTCATTAATCGTGTGGATAGTCAGAGGCTTTTCCCCAGGTCTGAAATGGCTGCCACAAGAGGATACAAGATTATGGTGCTTGGGAGTAGGAACAGATGAAATGTCAGGGGTAAGTTTTCTACGCAGAGAGTGGTGAGTGCGTGGAATCGGCTGCCAGCAACGATGGTGGAGGCGGACACGATAGCGTCTTTTAAGAGGCTTTTGGATAGGTACATGGAGCAGAGAAATATATGGGCTATGTCTAAACTTAGTAATTTCTAAGGTAGGGGCATGTTCGGCACAACTTTATAGGCCGAAGGGCCTATGCTGTGCCGTAGGTTTTCTATGTTTCTATGTTTGTATGAAAGACAATACACCTGAAAGCAAATCAGGAGAAAAACAGACAACTTCGTGGCAAATAATAGAACAGCCTGAACACCTGCGGAGTGGTCACAGATTTTACTTGTCACTTTTGTTCAAACTAAGAAAGGATGGCGAAATGCTGGTAGAATTGTGGCTGGTTTGAGAATATCTTTAAAGTTAAATCGACTGCATTGCAGGGCACGGGTATGGGCTGTACAAGTCATTCACTGGAAGAGGTAAGGGTCATGACAAACGGCCCATGAGTACGTTGGAAGACATTTTGCTTCAAATTGTTCACAGCCGCCGCTAATTTCCCGAGGACTCGTTCCCTTTTTGACCACAGGTCTCTGGAATATCGCTGTGGATCTTTTGAATTGTTTGGACGAATATAAGTGCAGTGCTATTCTAATACATGTCAGCTGTCGTTGTTTATTCCACCACTCACACCGCCCGGAATGACTGGAACAAACGAAAGAAAAGAATGAACGAATATTCCCCTTTAATAAACAAGTGTTCTCCATTTCACCTGCCAGAACAAACTCCTTCCCTCAATTTCAGAAGCGAAACTGCTCCGTCAAATGTCACAAAATAAATCGACTTCAATATGCATGCCAACTTTAAAAGCAACACACTTCAATAAAAACAAGATAAATTACAAAAAAGAAAGAAATTAAAAAAGCAAGACGGATATTAAAAAAATCATATTTAAATACTTGAAGCCAGGTATCATGGAAAATAACATGGAAAATTCACATCATGTTTTGTTTTAAAGTAAATAGATAGGCAATATCCCTTGAGGAGCCGAATTAATGTCACGGGGGCAGTCAGTAAAAACAGTTTAACGCAAGTGTTTGTGCAGTTGGTTGTCACTAATGTCCCTGACGTGACAGCCGCACTAATTGACTCAGTGGAATTGCTCTCACCTCAATAAATTTCTGTCTGCGAAACCGATCACCAGTTAATCTGAGCAGCTAAAACGCTCCGCACAACAGAACGCTTCTTCTGACGGAATATGGGATATCCGGCGATTTACTACATCGCGGCCATTTTCTATCCCACACTTGTGGCGGTTGGTGTCCCCGGTAAGATGCCGGAGCTGGTCACTTTATGTATGGTGCCGTCGTTACTCTGCTGCGGTATCCGCACTGTTACTGAGCATAGATGTTACCGTCGGCTGAAATGTGTTTCTGGAATGGAGGATACAGGCATCTAACGGTTTTATTGCCATTTTTCATTTTTTGATCGGAGTGTTTTCCTCTTCTGTCAATTAAGTTGGTGATATCGTCACTGTTTCACAATTACGCATCGCTCGGCTTTCTGAAGTGACGCTGTTCTCCACTTTTCCAGACCCGAGTCTCTATCAGGGCAGACACTTCTACCATATAACAACGTGGCAGCTTATTTAAATGACGGTCCCGTCAATTTTCGACACGTAAGTCTGTTCTTCTGTAAGTCATTAAATGCGATCGACTGCTCAGTGGTCCGTGAGTCGTGGAACTCGGATGCCTCGCTCTAAACTGTGGGAAGTCGCCAATCCCCTGACACTCACATCCGCCATTGTCCTCCCGCCGGAGTGCAGCGACGGAGACCGCACACACTGGATTCCCGCTTTCCACTTCCACAGCCCATACCCTGCAGGAATCGGGGGGAGGGGTCATTGATCAGTTGCAGCTAAACCATATTCTGCATAGCATCGTTATAATGGATGTTCAGTGAGTTGCAACTGACGATATTTGTTTTTTATTCAAATTTCTTGCAGTTAACTTAACGGCGATTGTGATCCTATCTCGGGGAAAATGCGGACTCTCCAAATGCATCACCTGTTACCTGGTTGGAATGGCAACAGCGGATCTGATGGTGGTTATCGTTGTTGCTTTAGTGGAACAGACCAACTATATCTACATTTATTCCAGATCCCTGCTCATCACTCCTGTCTGCGCTCTGACAATGGTATTTCGGGTCATATTGTTCGACTGTTCTGTTTGGTTTACGGTCAGTTTTACCTTCGATCGCTTCATCGCAATATGTTCCCAAAAGCTGCGGGACCGATACTGCACCGAGAGAACAGCAACGGTGGTCATCGTGACCGTTGTTATAGTGAGCTGTGGGAAATGTGCCCCATTATACTTTGTCATTGAACCTTACGCCATCATTGACAACAGACCGTGGCGTTGCGCCCACACACAGGAATACGCTACTTCAGACGTGTGGAGAGGATACGAATTACTGGACAGTATTTTAACACCATTGCTGCCAATCGGATTAATCCTGTTGTTTAACGGGTTCACTGTAAGACATATCGTTGTGGCAAATAGACTCCGCAGAAGGCTTCGACACAACAACGACAATCAAAAAGATGCCGAAGTGGAAAACCGCAGGAAATCGATGATTTTGCTGTTTTCTATATCAGCTAATTTCATATTATTTTGGATGGCCTATCTAGTCCATTCCTTGAAATGGCAAGTGGAAAACTATTTTTACGAGAACAGATATTTGAGTTCCCCGGTATACATCCTGCAGCAATTTGGGTTCATGTTGCAAATTCTCAGCATGTGCACCAATACTTGTATCTATGCACTGACGCAAAGGAAATTCAGAGAAGAGTTGAGGAATGGAATAACTTATGTGTTTACACTGAATGGACATCTGTGTAGATAACGCCCGTGTCTAATGGTAAGTCAGCGGAGTTTTCAAATAAAGCAGTTTTACAATGAACAGGTTTGGCAAATATGTCATTAATTCAAACAATCATATGCCTGGTCATCCGGAAATTGCTGAAATGGCGGAAGATTGTTTGCTTCATACGGTTCAGGTAGGTAGCAATACAAATGCTCAAAGCTGCTGGCGTGATTGTTACACTGGTTGAAGAATGTTCCAAAATATCACAGACACTCGACTGTCACAAGGACAAGGATGGCTTCAGGACTTTCCGGGTTTTAGATGCTGAAGAATGGACAGGGTCGGGTAACAGAGTGTAAAGGGAGTCCGATGAGAAACCAGGGATAGTATCGCAGACCGAGAAAGGGAGGACAACGTGGAGCGTTCGTTTGTTAATAGACTGGGAGACGAGCACAGAGACATGAAGTGCGCGATCACCCCATTTAGAGCATTCTGTATAGCCGCCGACCTGTTTACCCCAAAAGAAAATCAAAATCTGCAAACGGTAACGGTGAGGAACCAATAGGGAAGCGGATCTTGGACATGTGCAATGCTATTGTCACGGGTAAGTGAAACTTCCACAATATTCAGTGGCACCTTCCCTGGGTAAAAGGTCTGGCATAATCTCTCAGTTGTGTGCCGGAAGGTTTCATGTCAATATACAAAGAAAAATAGTCTAGCGAACAGTCCATACCGGATCTAATATTAGAAAAGGAGACGGATCAGGTGAAAGATCTCTCCGCGGGTCAGCATGTCAGAACGACAGGGCAGAGCTCCCCGACATTTACCGTACACTGGGATATGACCAGGGAGCATGAGATGTATTGAAATGGAGATCTGCGATGTGTGGTGCCAACTGGCCAGAACGTGGAATGGTAAATAAGGAAATGATGTACTGAAGGAAATGCACAACAGATATGTGGAGATTATTCAGAAAACAGTTACATGGGTTCAGTATAGGCTTGTCTGATTGAGCCAGGCAAAGTCAAAGTCAACCTTGCTGACAAGAAATATGGAACAGCTCGTCAAGAGGAAGAAAGGAAGATATTTGAGGTTTAGGAAGAAAGGATCACATAGGGTCATGGCGAGTCACAATGTAGACAGAAAAGAATTTAACAATGAACTTCAAAATTAGAACGCGAGTAAAATGCACTAAGATAAGTGAAGAACAGCAGGAGACCTGAGAGAGTGTGGGCAGATCAGTGGTAAAATAGGAAAACCAGTGTCTGGAGTACAAGGGGGCGGTGAAGCTCCTCACTGAATACAATGATCAATGTGAACACAGCGAAAAAAAGACAGATATGCTCGAACAGGCCAATGCTGAAAAGAGGATGCGTTAGAAACTTGGAAAATATTATGATAGATGATTCCCCGATACCGGAAGGGATATAGTACAGGTGATAGATGACTCCCCGATACCGTAAGGGACATACTCCAGGTAATTTTGGAAAGCGAGCTCAGATATTGTTGAGCTTTTGGACGGGATGTTTGTTTCTTCGCTGGCCATGGAAGTAGAGCTAGATGATTGGAGGGTGGAATTTTTTTTTTCATTTGTTGACGAAAAATAATAGGGATACTTCTTGGAATTGTTGAACAGGGAGCCTTACATCAGTAGTGAGTAACCGACTGGGGGGGATTATTGAAGAAGGAATTTATGAGTATTCGGTGAAACGTAGTCTGGTTAAGGACAGACAACCTGGCATGTTGTCCTTTAGGAGCCAGATTGAATTATTTGAAAAAATGAAAATGAAACAAAGAGAAGAATCAGATCTGTCGATGTGGGTGCATTAATTATGGTCAAGTATTTGATCAGTTCCCCAAAGTGGAGTCATTCAGAAAGTCAGAGGGAAACCTGGCTGCGTTGAATCAAATTTGGCTTACTAACAGAAGGCAGATGATATAGTAGATAGAGTGAATTCTCGCTGGAAGACAGCGACCAGCCGTGTTCCGCATGGAGAGTCGAAATTTCGTTACACTTTATAACTTTATTTCGAGTTGGCAGTTAAACTGCTGAAATAGGGCTGAGGGAAATAATGGATTTAATCTGAACACAGAGCAGCAGCTGGATAATTTATGGAATTAAGACTGACGGCATAAGCAAATCGCTGACCGATTGACTGCACCGCCACTTTGACTGAACTGACCTGTCAATTACATATTACAGGGCAAATGCTACATTGACTTCAAAGCATCTTTTCCAGTGGAGACTTAAGACTTAAAACCAGCATTTCAAAGTGTTCAGCAACAGCTTTTGCTGCTCATTAAAACAACCATCCTTCCAAAATGCCAATTCCAAATTCCCAATTTAAGTACACACCAATTCATCCCAATGCCAATTTACCCCTGAACCGTGGTTTTATCGTATCGAGTGTAGATACGCTCATATTTCGATCTATCTAACCCTGAATCCACTTGGCCGGTGTAGAATACGTGTCTGCCTCTGAAATCATTAATAAATGAAACACACAAAACTACACAAACTAAAAACGCAGCGAGAGCAAAACAAATATCTGGTCTCACACTTGTCTTCCTTCAAAACAATCGCAGACTGTTAGGGATGCAGAATAAACATCTTCCAAAGTTTCCATCTTCTCATGCAATAACCATCAGAATTACTCATTCTCCATGCTTCAGTGTGTGCAAGGACAGAGGGATCGAACAGTATCAACGACTTTCTAGATTGATCGGTGCTGTGAGACACTAAGGTTCTAATCCAGGCATACAGTCGGACAGCCATAGGAAACTACGGCACAGTAACAGGTCTCCAGCCCTTCCAGTCAGTGAGGAATTATTTAAACGGCCTACTGCCATAGACTTCACCCGGACGGTGGTCATCTCCTTCGTGAACTTTTCCAATCAGCTCTTAAACGTTAACATCGGAATCTCAATTACCATTTGTGTTGGCAACACTGTCTACACTCTGACCACCTTCTGAGTGAAGAGGTTTTCACTCATGTTTCCCTTAAACATTTCACATTTCACCCTTCACCTATGATTTTCAGTTGTATTATCGCCCAACATCAGTACAGAATGCCCGCTTGCATTTATGCTCTCTATAGGCCTCATAATGTTGTCTACCTCTATCAAATCTCCTCTCAGTCTTCTACCCGCTCGGGAATAACATGCTGACATATGTAATCTTTCCTTTTATCTAAAAACATTCAGTCCTTCACGGCAATAGCCGTGTATTTTTTTCTGCATTATTTTAATCTTATTTTAACCTTTCTTGCACACAGTATTCCAAATTAGACCCCAATAAAGCCTGAAACAACAGCAACGTGAAATCCCAACTCCTGTACTCATTACCTTGCTCTGTGAAGGCCGAAGTGCAAAAAGTTTTTTTTTTACGACCCTGTCTAACTGTGGTGCAACATTCATTGAAATATGAACCTGCATTCCCAGATTCGTTTGTTCTATCGTACTCCTCAGTGCCCTATTTCTTATTGTGTCAGACCAACCCTGGCTGGTCCTCCCAAAGTCTAATCTCAAATCTCTAATCTCAAAGTCAAATATCTAACACTTGTCTGCGTCAATTCCGATGTTTTTTTAAGCACATTGTTCCAACTGCTCCAGATCCCGTTTCCGGTACCATGCTCTGGTACTCTTCCTCGATGTCAACTACACAGGTAATGCTGCTGTCATCAGCAGTTTGCTGATCCAGTTAACGACATCATTATCCAGATCGTTAATTTAGATGACAAACAACAAACAACGATGACAGCAACGATCCGTGCGGCACTCCACTCGTCACAGGTCCCCAATCAGAGAGACAACCATTTATTACCACACTCTAGTTTCCCCAACGTAGTCAATGGCGCCTTCAATTTAATAGTTCATCGTGAAAGCCAAGCGACAGAACCTTCTCAAGTAGCCTCTCGTACGGAACCTTGAAACCTTGAGACATTCTTTGCTGAAGTCCCTGTTAGATGACATTCACTAGCTTGCCTTCCACACCATTCCAAGTAACTACCTCGTAACGTTCTGCGAGATGGGTCAGACATGATCTGCTACGCACGGGCCTATACCGACTATTGCTAATTGTCCTGACACTTCCAGATACTTCCCTTCATACCCCATGACCAGCGTAGACTGAACACCGAGGGTAATTCATCATTACATAATACTTGGCTAGTCCCTTGCAAGCAAAGCTATCGAGATCATCCAGCGGTCGGTACTGACATTCATGGCCTATTGTTTTTTAAATTCTCCTGCACTTTATTATCCGACGCGTTGAGAACACTCTGGAAAAGCAAAGAGCTGTAGCTTTAAATAATTAATCGATTCACTGAACTACAGCAAGATAGGGTAGCTCGATGGAGCACAGAACATGAGGTTCTGAAAGGCTTTAAACTAATGTAAGTTCGATCCAACACATCCCCCTGCATTTGAATCAGAATCAAAGGTTTCAAAGGTACATTTAAAGAAACAGAACCAGATTTAATATCACAGACATACGTCGCAAAATTGTTAACTTTCTGGTAGCAGTACAATGAAATACAGGATAAATAAATATAGAGAAAACAAAACCGAGATACACGTGGCAGCGGGGAAAAAAGCTGTTCCTGAATCGTTGAGCCTGAGCTTTCAGGCTTCTGCATCTCCTTCCCGATGGTAACACTGTGTAGAGGGCACGTCCTGTTAGTGGGCAATGCTAATGATGGACGCCACTGTGAGAAGATTCATCCGTTGTAACAACGAATAATGAGATACAGAGAATCTGTATTTACCAACAAGTATCTTTTATAATTTCTACTAAAAGCTCGTAGATTTACACGCTCTCTTCCTGTGTGCACACTACTGGAAACCCGAACACTCTATGAACAGTCAATGAAGAGAAAAGGAGTTATCCGGGAAAACAGTCTACACTGGCAAGGTATTCCATAGAAACATTGAAAACAGCGACGATCTACAGCGCAATACAGGGCCATCATCCCACAAAGTTGTGCAGAACATGTCCCTACCTTCGAAATGACTAGGCCTACCTATTGCCCTCTTTTCTAAGCTTTTCTAAGCTTCATGTACCTATCCAAAAGTCTCTTTAAAAGACCCAAGCGTATCCGCCTCGACCACTGTTGCCGGCAGCCAATTCAGCCCTGGGAAAAAGCCTCTGAATATCCACACGGTCAATGCCTCTCATCATATTCCGTTTCCCATCTTCCCGATCTCCACATGTCCGAGTTGTCTTACCTTTCGGAAATCGTTGGTCATTGGCCGCTGGAGAGTTATCACCCCTGCGTATCTGAAGCTCCGGAATCTTATAGGAATATAGGGTAGCAAGAAAGGAGCTTAAGAATGGGCTGAGAAGAGCAGGAAGGGGGCATGAGTATGCCTTGGTGAGTAGGGTAAAGGAAAACCCCAAGGATATCTTCAATTATGTGAAGAACAAAAGGATGACAGGAGTGAAGGTAGGACCGATCAGAGATAAAGTGGGAAGATGTGACTGGAGGCAGTGGAAGGGAGTGAGGTCCTCAATGAATACTTCTCTTCGGTATTCCCCACTGAGAGGGAACGATGACGGTGAGGACAATCGGAGTGAGTTTGATGTTCTGGAGCATGTTAATATTAAGGGAGAGGTGGTGTTGGAGTTTTTAAAATACATTAGGAGGAATCAGACCCCGGTGCCTGACAGAATATTCCCCATGAATATTCCCCTTGCTCCACGAGGCAAGGGAAGAGATTGCTGAACCTCTGGCTAGGATCTTTATGTCCTCGTTATCCACGGGAATGGTACCAGAGGATTGGAGGGAGGCGAATGTTGTCCCTTTGTTCAAAAAAGGTAGTGGGGATAGTCAAGGTAATTATAGACCAGTGATTCTTACGTCTGTGGTGGGAAAGCTATTTGAAAAGATTCTTCGAGTTAGGATCTATACGTATTTAGAGAATCATGGTCTGATCAGGGACAGTCAGCATGGCTTTGTGAAGTGCAGATCATGCCTAACAAGCCTGATAGAGTTTTTTGAGGAGGTGACCAGGCATATAGATGAGGGTTGTGCAGTGGATGTGATCTACATGGATTTTAGTAAGGCATTTGAGAAGGTTCCACATGGTAGGCTTATTCAGAAAGTACGAAGGCATGGAATCCATGGAGGTTTGGCCAGGTGGATTCAGAATTGGCTTGCCTGCAGAAGGCAGAGGGTCGTGGTGGAGGGAGTACATTCAGATTTGAGGGTTGTGATTAGTGGATTCCCACAAGGATCTGTTCAGGGACCTCTACATTTTGTGATTCTTATTAACGACCTAGATGTGGGGCTAGAAGGGCGGGTTGGCAAGTTTGCAGACGACACAAAGGTTGGTGGTGTTGTTGATAGTGTAGAGGATTATTGAAGATTGCAGAGAGACATTGATAGGGCTGTGAGGTGGTACACTTTGGAAGGACAAACTCCAAGGCAGAGTACAAAGTAAATGGCAGGATATTTGGCAGTGCGGAGGAGCAGCGGGAGCTGGGGGAGCATGTCGACAGATCCCTGAAAGTAGGATAGTTAAGAAAGCTTATGGGGTGTTAGCTTTCATAAGTCGATGGATAGAGTTTAAGAGTCGCGATGTAATGATGCAGCTGTTTAAAACTCCAGTTAGGACACACTTAGAGTACTGTGTCTAGTTCTGGTCGTCTCACTATAGGAAGGGTGTGGAAGCATTGGAAAGCGTACAGAGGAGATTTACCACGATCCTGGGCAGTACAAGAAGACATGGCTTTAAGGTAAGGGGAGGGAAATTCAAGGGGCATATTAGAGGAAGGTTTTTCACTCAGAGAGCGATTGGTGCATGGAAATGGAGCACTGCCTGAGTCAGTGATGGAGGCAGATATACTAGTGATGTTTTAGAGACTACTAGACACGTATATTGAGGAACTTAATGTGGGGCGGGGGTGTTAGTTGTTATGTGGGAAGCAGTGTTTGAGGGTCGGAAAAACACTGTGGGCCGAAGGGGCTGTAATGTGTAATTCTATGTTTTATGTTCTATATATAATACAGTAATAGAAAAACAGATAAATCCAACAGGTTAGCAGAGTTTCTGCAGATATAAGTGTATAAATATAAAACCCCAAACTTCCTCAAGCCTAGGTGGTAAATGATACAGTTTTACGATGGTATAGGAATGACGTCAGTTCAGTTCGTTATATGAAATAGAGTAGAATTGAGGAGAGAGAGAGGTGATTTGTTTTCCAAGTAAGCCGATGCCGTCGAACCTTCCGTTGTCCTCCGAAGTCCTGTTAAATTTACCGACTGTGACCACACAAAAGGGTACCATCTTCCCGCGGTAAAGCTATCAACCCAGTCCAAGTTTAAACACACGGATAGAATTCCACTGGTCACCCTTTTCCACACTGTGAGCAAAACCCACCCTTTAGAGGGCAGTGAAATCTCATCCAGTGTCTATTTCTTCCTTATTTCCGTCCGTGACGTCTGTGTGTCTGTGTGAAAAGCCAGATGACCCTATATGTATCCCAAACATGCTGGACGGCAGCTGTACATTATATAGCTCCCCCCTTCCGTAACCATGGAGACTCACGAGCTGTTCGGTGCTCTCTCTCTCTCTCTCTCTCTCTCTCTCTCTCTCTCTCTCTCTCTCTCTTTCTGAATCAGTGTACACCCACTCTCTCCCTTTTTAGTAAACACATCCATATTGAATAACGCTTGGCATCTTGTCACACCTCCCTCCTGTTGGGAAAAAAAGTTTGATCAGCGAGCAAAATTGTTGTCAACCTTATGATTACAGAATATGAAGCAATACAGACATGATTAACATATAGCAGACTAGAGAAGTATATAAAAAATATTTTCTTTTTCGTTCTTAAACTTAACATCCGGACAGTCAATCCACCATGTCATTGTCTTTACCTTTCACATACATTGTTAGAAAACCAGATTCCTGCAAAACCAAAACCCCGTTGTCTTCAAAATGGCGTTTGATCACACATTTTCTCATTTCCACTTCACTACAGAATATTTATCCATCACGTGATCAGCCCCAACAAGGCTTTCACGTTCCGCTTGAAATTTAGCCTGAACAGTCGCTAACTCCTCACGCATGTTTTCTAAACTAAGCCCATTCGCTGAACTTCCAAAGAAGTCCTTTGTTCCAAACAAGTCATTAATTCAATCTCCAAGATCTTTAGTTCTATATGTTTCCATAAGAACCCCTGCCGATGGCCTCGCTTGGTCAAAACAACGCTTCTCTTTGTTTTGAGAGGTCTCCGAAGCCTGTCTCTCCAATTTCCAAACTTGAACAACATCACCAGTTGTTTATCTTTAAATTCAAAAACATAGTTAAACGAACGTACGTGTGCTGTCTCAGCATCTGAGAGAGCTGTTTCTGTCAGCAAGGTCAAAGGTCTTCAAAATCTAGACTTCACAGGTACTTTATTCAAAAGTCCAGAGACAGCACCCTTCTCAATAACTTCAATAACATTCACCTCACCAGTTTTCATCTCATCACCAACATTTAGAACACTGTCCAACTCAGCTGACTGAGAATCCGCAACTCCCACTGCTACCGAGGTTAACCCCTTATTCACTGAACCAAGTTCAGCTGACACAAAAGGACTGAATTCCTTTTCAACTGACTCAGACACCTCAGGCCTTAACTGAGTTCCAGCACAAGGCGCAATACCCTGTAAATTCACAGGTGCTTCAAGAACCTGAACACGGGCAATCGGGCAAGCTGCCACTTCTACGTTTTCATTACTAGCCCCAATTTCAAATTCCAGTTCATCCTGTTTACCCCAGCTACTCTCTTCGAGGCTCTCATTCAGGAAAAACTTAACCTCATGGGTTAAAGCAAACTAGTCTGCTGCCTAATCAGACCCTGAAGAGGGTCTCAGCCACTTTCTCATCCTACCCCTTTAATTTTTCTAACCGAAGCTGAACCTCAGCCTTAGTAGGTTTACTTTAAACAACACTTCCCACATATTCTCTTCAAACGTTCCCTTGGATTTCTAATGCTTTGCTATTAACGCTTGTATTATGTATATCCTCATTCTAGTGCTCATCTTAAGTTTTAGCTCATGAGTAATTCACAACTGCATATTTCTCTTAGCATCATCTCATACTTCAGGGGATGTCCCCACCGCAACCTACCAACCTGAATCTCCATTGCTGCTGATTTTCCACGAAAGAAAATTTAAAGAGATATTCCCATTCAAGATAAACCACTAATCACTCAATTAAGCCTCCAACAAAATTAGAATGCTTGCAAGCTATTATTTCCTATATCCCGGACGAGCCCCGAATTTTTATATACCCTTACCGAGTTAAAAGTGGCATCAGAAATGGAACACACTGGAATCTGGCTTTAGTACATAGAACATAGAACAGTACATCACAGTTCAGGATTTTTGGATCACAATGTTGTGCCGACCATTAAACCCCCCCCCCCTTTAAATTGTAACACCAGATCCCTCTGGTCTCCCACAATACCAAGTTTCCTGACATTTACTTTGTACTCAGCCTTGTAAGTTGTCCTTCCAAAGTGTACCACCACTCACTTCTCTGTATTGAACTCCATCTACCACTTCTCAGCCCACTTCTAGATCCGATCAATGTCTGTCTGAAATCTGCTACAAACAAAACACTATTTATTAGTATCTACGTGATATAGCAAAATAAAACGAGAACAAATCAAACATGATAGCAGAGCGACTAACGGACTGGTGCAGAGACCAGTTACCTGTCTCTTAATGAGAACAAACTAAAGCGATGTTTGCTGACTTCAGGAGGGCACAGAGCGACCACTCCCCGCTGAACATCGACGGTTCCTCTGTGGAGATCGTAAAAAACACGAAAGTTCGTCGCATTCACCTGACGGAAATTTCACCTGGTACCTCAAGACCAACTCCAAGCAAAGAAAGCAGCGTCTCTACTTTCTGCGAAGGCTGAGGGAAGTTAATCTCCCACTCTCTTCCCGCCATCCTCATCACGTTCGACAGGGGTTGTATTGAGAGCAACCTGAGCAGGTGCATCAGTGCCGGGTTCGGAAATTGCAACATCTTGGATCGCAAGACCCTACAGCAGATAGTGAGGTCAGCTGAGATGATCATCGGGGCCTCTCTTCCCGCCATCACGGACATTCACCCAACACGCGGCATCCGCAAAGCAAACAGCATCATGAAGGACCCCACGCACCCCGCATACAATCACTTCTCCCTCCTTCCCTCTGGGAAAAGGCACTGAAGCATTCGGGCTCTCACACCAGACTATGTAACTGTTTCTTCCCGCAAGCTATCGGACTCCTCAATATCCAGAGCCTGGACTGACACCTTGCCCTACTGTCCTGTTTATTGTTTCTTGCAATATATGCACTGTTTTGTGCACTTCATGCAGTCCTTGTAGATCTGTAATCTAGTGTAGTTTCCCTGTGTTGCTGCTGTGTTTTTTACGTAGTTCAGTCTAGTTTTTGGACTGTGTCACATAACACCATGGTCCTGAAAAGCGTTGTCTCTTTTTTACTATGTACTGTACCAGCAGTTATGCTCGAAATGACAATACAAATGACTTGACTTGACTTTACTTGATTATGCATATATAAGTGTGTAAATATAAAACACCAAACTTCTTCAAGCTTAGTTGGTATAATATATAGTCTTACGATGGTATCGGAATGAAGTCAGTTCAGTTCGTGATATCAAGTTGAGTAGAATTGAGGAGAGAGAGAGAGAGCGAGAAGTGATTTGTTTTCCACGTAAGCCGATGTCGTCGATCTTTCTGTTGTCCTCCGAAGTCCTGTTAATTTTACCAGCTGTGACCACACAAAAGTTTACCATCTTCACGCGGTGAAGCTATCAACCCAGGCAAGGGTTAAACACACCGATAGCCTTCCACCGGTCCCCCCTTTTCCACACTGCGAGTAAAACCCTTCCGTGGGAACTGAAAGCTCAACCAGTGCCTATTTCGTTTGTATTTCTGTCTGTGTCTTCCGTGCGTCTGTGTCTGTCTGAAAAGCCAGCTGACCTTGTATACATTCCAAGTATGCTGAACACCAGCTGTCCATTACATCGCTACGCCCTTCCGTGACCATGGAGACTCACGAGCTGTTCGGTGCTCTCTCCCTCTGAATCGGTGTACACCCGTTCCCTCTTTTTAAAGGCACAGTCCGTATTGAATACACCTTTGGATCCGTCACAGTTTTTACAGATAGCGAGGGGTATCAGCACACTTCTACATCAATGTGGAAATGTAGTTTACATGTAGTACCAAACTGGCATTTTTGTCCGTAACAAAATGAAACCCGTATCGTGTCAGAGTGTTTTGCTAATAATGTTCGTCCAACATTGTGCTGAGCGAACATGAGTACCTGACTGTAGACCGCAGTCCCGACACTGTGTTTCATCTGCCACTTCATTGTCTGTTCTTCAAACTTGTCTGAATCCTTCTGCAGACACCCACTTTGCTCTCAGCTGCCTATCCGTCACCTACCTTCGTCGCAACTACAAAGTCGGTCACCAAGCCACCAACTCTGTCATCCAAATCGTTCATTTTAAAATGCACAGACGCAATTTCATTACCGACTCCAGAGAAACGTCATTGGTTACCAGCAGCAAACAGAATAGGCACGCATTGTGCTAACTCTTTGCCTCATGCCAGTATACCAATCTTCGATCCGTGTCAGCATCTTTCCTGTAATACCACGAGTTGTGATCTTGGTTGGCAGCCTCGTGTGCGGCAAGACGTTAAAACCATCTGAGAATCCAGAAGAAAAACATCCACGGCCTCTCCTGTGTCTATTCTGCTTGTTATTTGCTCAAAGAATTCCAAGAGAGTTGTCAGACAATATATACCCTGTAGAAAACCATGCTGAATTTGGCCTACTTTAGCATGCGCTAAATACCCCTAAAAATGATCCTTAATGGAATGCAACCACTGACTAACTGTTCTATAATTTCCTTTCTTCTGCCCCCCTTCCTTCTGAAAGTGTGGGGTGACATTTGCAGGTTCCTAGTTCGCCAAAAGCTTTCCAAAAAAGTGACACTCTTGAAAGATCATTACTCATTCTTTAAGAGAATGATGAGGGGGAATTTCTTCTCTCAGAGGCGGTGGGAATGTGGAATGTGCTGCCAGAGCAATGGCACGGTCGATCTTCCAACATTTCAGAGATGTTTGGATGGGAGGGAATGTTGGTTGCTGGAACTAGGCAGATTAATGGCTTGGCACAGACTAGACTGGCCCAATGGCATTTTCCTGTGTTGTAATGTTTCATGACTGTAATGCCTTCACAAACTCTTCAGCTACCTCTTTCTAAACCTCGGGGTGTAAATCATCTGGTCCAGGAGTCGTATCTACCTCCAGGCGTTGCAGCTGCCAAAGCACATTTTCTCATTAATAATAGCATCCATACTCACTTCTGTCCACGATACTCTTGAATTACTGGCCTTTTCTGAAAAAGATGATAAGTCAGGGTAAGAGGTGTAGTGGGCAGGGGAGACAGAATAACAAAGCGGTACTTCATCGGTGACATTGGGAGAAGGGGAGAGGAGTTAATTAATAAAAATCTCCTCAGGATATGTTTTTCTTAACGAAACCAGAATTGCATGCCGGCATGTGTAGAACTAATACAAAATACACACCACTAAAGTCAAATGAGAGCATAATCCAGAAACATGAAGAAATGGTCACTATGGAAGATCAAGTGAACCACTCATGTCCGTCCATAGAAGACATCCCAGCGATTTGAGAACACGATTTCCTTGCAAACTGAGAAATGAGTGTGCTTCGTGATGGCTGTACCTCAAGTTGTACCAGCTTGATCTAAGAAACAAGTAAAATATAACTATTATTATTATTTTTTTTCATCATCTTCATCCATCATCATCATTATTTGACAAACCTTGCATAGACATTCGATCGCTTCTTCATCATTAAAGGTAAAATAATTAATTAAATGGTCTAACTATATTCTAAAGATATAAATATGAACTTTAGTAAGGATCCGTGCAGAGCAAAGTTATGAAAGTTGCCATAGAGCTGGTAGTTTATGAACCAGTTCAGCCCGATACAATACAACTGAGAGATAGATATTAAACTTACGATTAAAAGACGTGGGAGCAGAGATAGGTTATCGAGTTTGCACCACCATTTCATCATGGCTGATCCAACTTTCCTCTCTGACCCAATCGCTTTCTTTCACCCTGTATCCCTTCATGTCCTGACAAGTCAGGAATCTATCAATCTCTGTTCTAAATAAGCAGAAAGTCTGGGCCTCTACAGCTGCCTGTCGCCACGAATTCCACAGATTCACCACACTCTGGCTAATCTCATCAACGTTGGATATGGAGGCCCCGCTATTCAGAAACTGTTTCTTCTGGTCCCAGAATCTCCCACCACAGGACGCATTCGGTCATCATCCAGCCCATCGGGGACATTCGATATATTCAAATTGTATCACCCGTCAGATTCTCTTCATATGACAAAATATTGAAGCCCGGAATCATTTTCATAAACCTCTGCTGAACTCGTTCAAGTGCTAACCCATCCTTTCTAGGTCCACGGGCCTAAAACAGCATACAATCACTAAGTGAGATGTTGTGCCTTTTTCTGTTCACAGCTGGTATGTACAGACCACGTGAGGTCCTCAGTGATGTGGATGCTAAGTACCTTAAAGCTGTTTACCCTCTCAACTATAGATCCATTGATGTCAATAGGGGTTAGCCTGACTCTATTCCTCCTGTAATCCACATCCAGCGCCTTTGTTTTTGCGACATTGAGGGAGAGGTTGTTAACTTGACACCACTGTCTCAGAGAGATAACTTCTTCCCTATAGGCCACCTCGTTATTTTTTGAGATTAGTCCAATCAATATACTATCGTCGGCAAATTTAATTAACAGATTGGAGCTGTGGGTGTCGATACAATCATGGGTATACAGGGAGAAAGGGAGGGGACTCGGTACATGGCCCTGAGCTGCTCCTGTGTTGAAAGTCAGAGTGGTGGAGGTGAGGGAACCCATTCTTACAATATTCTGGCGATCTGAGAGGCGGGGTCAAGGACGAGATCTCTGAGCTTCCTGTCGAGCCTGCGGTGAATTATGGTGTTGAATACTGAACTGTAGTCCAAGAACAGCAATCCCACATAAGCATCCTTCTTCTCCGGATGAGTAAGGACGATGTGTAGATAAGCGGCTATTGCGCCGTCTGCCGATCGGTTGCGTCGGTTGGCAACTTTTAAGGGGTCCAGCACCCTCCTTTCATAAAAGGGTTACATACACTAATCACACAGGCCTGCGTTCGTCACCAAGTAATCTCAATGCCCCGCTGTGTCCCCACAACTTCGTGTCAATCAGGAACGGATACGTCCTGGGAAATGCACAACGGAAATGTGAAGGAATTTTAGGCTGGTGTTCTGGACAGGTTTTCCCCATGCAGGCAGGGAAAGGACGGTAGGCTGAAGGAACCGGACCGGACCCTAACAGCATCACCTCTGCCTTCAAATTCATCCTTACAAAGTGAATCATTCCGTCCCTTTCCGGGTTGAACTCCATCTGTAACTTTTCAGCGCTGCTCTGCGTCCTGTAGCTGTCCTGTTGTAATCTGTGACAACCTTCTATACCATCCATAACTCCACCAACTTGCACATCATTGCATGTGCAATAAACCACCATTCCACCTCCTTGTTTACATAATTTTTAAAGCACTAAAATTCGGTGCTCACGTAACAAATTTCTGCAGGACAACACGGGCACCGTGATCCAGAGAGGAAACGTTCCATTCACAACTATCCTCTGCCTTCTTGGGCGTCGCTCCTGAATCCACCAGCCAACTTTTCCAGGATACCAAGTCTTTTAACGTTTTGAAATGTCTTACCTGATTAACTGAAGGATGACCATCACATCCTCACAGAGTTGAAGCAGGCTCGAGAAACATCATCTTCCCCTCACAAAGCCATACCGATTCTTCCAAATCAGGTAATACTTCTCCAAATTCTCCTAAATTCTGTTTCTAAGAAGGTTCTCAAATAAGTAGGGCTTACCGCTTCCCACAGTCACCCAGGGATTCTCCCGACCACAAAAGAGGACTTATCTATCCTAATGTATTTTTTCAGAAGTTCCAGTACATCCTCCCTCCTAATCTCGGTATGTTGTCGCACCTGCTCTGTCCCTGGTCCACCGGATCTGAATCCTGCTGTGTACCTGTTTCGCCCGCTCCGGATCTGGTTCTACCCTGGTAGCAGCCCTGCTCTGTATCCTGTTCTGCGCTGGTTGCCGGCCTGCTCGGAATCCTGTTCTTCCCTGGTTGTCGGCCTGTTCATTATCTGTTTTGTCCAGCTGGTCGTGTTCCCCTGCTTCTCTCGTACGCGGGTCCCGCTGTTCCGCCTTATTTGCCTTGCCCGCGTTGTCACGCTGTCTGTTGACTTTCCCAATGTACCCGGTGTATCCCGGTTGTCCTGCGGCTCAACCTGGACCCAGCTCCCTTCTGTTACCTCGCCTCCTTCGGGTAAGCCAGGCCGTCGCCGTTACCCCTCGCGTGGTTCGGTCCCTTCTTGTCCCTTGCCCCCATCGGGTAAGCCAGGCCGTTGCCGTTACCCTACGGGTGGTTCTGTCCCTTCCTACCCCTCAGCTCTGATGGGCTGTGCCCCGCACCTGCCCATGTGTACGCGCCTTGCCCAGGCCTACGTGTTTCCGCCTGGGAGGCGCCCCTGCCCTTGATCCATATGCGGCCCGCCTTGACGACTCATCCTGCCCTGCTTGAAATCTGGGATCCTCTCGCCTCGCCTGACCTCCGGGATCCAGTCCCGCCTGCATTACCCTTTACATGCCATGGCATCCCCATCCTGTCCTACCCCTAGCACTTCAGTGCCTGCGTCCTGCATTTGGGTCCATTCCATGTCCGCTCCTGACAGATACTTTCTCAAGTCAACCGAGGGGCGCATGCTAGTAAAAATTCCTCAATGGAAACAGAGTAATGAGACGTTCTCCAATAAGCCGAGGCCCGCTCATCGCTCCGAGAACCACATTAGGCACAGAGCTACTCTCTGCAGAGGAAGTGTGATTAAACGGTGACTTTGAACACTTCCGCTGTTCTGCACTTACTCATTGTGACGCTCGAAAGGCAATATACCTGACATTAAATCAGGGGATAAAAATACAACCTCGTGGCAAATAATAGAACAACCTGGGAACCTGCAGAGGATTCACAGATTTCACTTGTTTCTTTTGTTCAAAGAGAGAATGGATAGAGAAATAGTGGTAGAATTGTGGCAGGGTTGAGAATATCATTGAAGTGAAATAGACTGCACCGCACGTTACGGGTATGAGGTGGTCAAGTCATTCACTGGCAGAGGTCAGGTTCCTGCCAAACGGCCCATGTGCGCGCTGGAAAACATTGTTCTTCAAACTGTCCACAGACCTCGCTAATTTCCAGGAGACACATTCCGTTTTTGCTCATAGGTCTCTGGAATATCTCTGTGGATCTTTTAAACTGTTTGGAGGAATATGTGCAGTGCACTTTACTGTAACACGTGTCAGATGTTACTGAGATTTCCATCGCTCCGTCCGCCCTGAACGGCTGGAGCGAACGAACGAAAAGAACAAACGGATGTTCCGCTTTAATAAAGAAGTGTTCTCCATTTCACCTGCCAGAACAAACTCCTTCCCTCAATTTCAGAAGCCAATGTGTTCCGTCAAATGGTACCAAATAAATCGACTTCAAGATGAATGCCTACTTTAAAAGCAATACAGATACAAAAGATAGAATAGACACATATCCTATTTTAATGACTCAAGCCAGGTATCACGGTAAATAACGTGAAAAAATCACATAGATTGCAATATCCCTTGAGGAGTCAAATTCAGGACACGGGAACAATGAGTAAAAATAGTTCAACGTAAGTGTTTGTGCAGTTGTTTGTCACTAATGTCCCTGACGTGATCGCCACGCTAATTGCCTCAGTGGAATTGTTCTCACCTCAATAAAAGTCTGTTAAACCGATCCCCAGTCAACCTGAGCAGCTGAAACGCTCCGTACAACTGAACGCTCCTTCTGACGGAATATGGGATATCCGCCGATTTTCAACATCGCGGCCATTTTCTATCCCACACTTGTAGCGGTTGGTGTCCCCGGTAAGATGCCGGAGCTGGTCACTTTATGTATGGTGCCGTCGTTACTCTGCAGCGGTATCAGCACTGTTACTGAGCACAGATGCAACCGTCGGCTGAAACGTGTTTCCGGAATGGGGGATTCAGACTTCAAACGGTTTTACTTACATTTTCCATATTTCGATAGCAGTGTTTTCTTCCTTTGTCAATTAAATTGGTCCAGAAATTGCCGCAGTTTCATAATTTAACCTCCCTAGGCTTTCTTAAGTGATGCTGGTCTCTGCTTTTCTAGGTCCGTGTCTCTATCAGCGGAGACACTTTGACCTGATAACAACGTGGCAGTTTATTTAAATGAAGGTCCAATATATTTCCAACATATAGGACTGTTCTTCCGTAGTCAGTAAATGTGTACTCGTGCTTGATATCTCCATGATGCCAATCTGTCACCGCTACAAAAAATCCCTTCGGCTATTTCACCTCTAATAATTGACATGGTGTTGATTACAGGAGCGATCGACTGCTCACCGGTACGTGAGTCGTGGAATTCGGAATCCTCGCTCTAAACTGTGGGAATGTCGCCAATCCACTGACACTCACATCCGTCATTGTCCTCCAGCCGGTGTGCAGCGACGGAGACCGCACACACTGGATTTCCCGCTTTCCACTTCCAAACGGACCATGCCCTGCATAGCATCGGTAGAATGGGGGCATTCAGGGAACTGACCGTATCACTATTTTGTTTCCAAATTTCTTGCAGTTAATTTAACAGCGATTGTGATCCTCTCTCGGGGAAAGTGCGGACTCTCCAAATGCATCACCCGTTACCTGGTTGGAATGGCAACAGCGGATATGATGGTGGTTATCGTTGTTGCTTTAGTGGAACAGACCAACAATATCTACATTTATTCCAGATCCCTGCTCATCACTCCTGTATGCGCTCTGACACTTGTATTTCGGCTTGTAACGAGGGATTTTTCTGTTTGGTTCACGGTCAGTTTTACCTTCGATCGCTTCATCGCAATATGTTGTCAAAAGCTGCGGGAGCGAGACTGCACCGAGAGAACAGCAACGGTGGTTCTGGTGACCGTGGTTATAGTGAGCTGCGGGAAATGTGCACCGGTTTACTTTGCCGTTGAACCTTACGTCATCATTGAAAACATGCCCTGGCGTTGCGCCCTCACATATGAATACGCTAATTCACCCGTGTGGAGAGGATATGCATTACTGGACCGTATTTTAACACCATTGATACCAATAGGCTTAATCCTGGTGTTTAACGGGTTAACCGTAAGACATATCGTTGTGGCAAATAGAGTCCGCAGAAAGCTTCGGCACAGCGGCGACAATCAGAAAGATGCCGAGGTGGAAAAACGCAGAAAATCGATTATTTTGTTGTTTTCTATATCAGCTAATTTCATCTTACTTTGGATGCCCTCTGTAGCCTATTCTATGAAATGGCAAGCGCAAAACTATTATTACCAGGACAGATATTTGAGTTCCCCGGTATACATCCTACAGCAATTTGGTTCCATGTTGCAAATGCTCAGCATGTGCACCAATACTTGTATCTATACACTGACACAGAGGAAATTCAGGGAAGAGCTGAGGAATGGAATGAAGTACGTGTTTACATTAAATGGCCATCTGCGTAGGTAACGCCCGTGCCTACTGATAATTCAGAGGAGTTTTCAAATAAAGCCGTTTTACAATGAACCGGTTTGTCAAATGTGTCACTAATTCAAGCAATCATATGCCTGTTCGTCCAGAAATTGCAGAAATGTCGGAGTATTGATGACTTCATACAGCTCAGGTAGGTAGCAATACAAACTCTCAATGCTCCTGGCGTGATTGTCACTTTGGTTGAAATATGTTCCAAACTATCACATCACTCGACTGTCACAAGGACAGGGATGGGTGCAGAAATTTCCGGGGATTAGATGTTTCAAGATGGACAGTTTCGCGTAACAAACTGGAAAGTGAGTGCGATGGGAAACAAGGGATATTATCGCAGCTGCAGATACGGAGGGCAACAGTGAGACAAACAGAGATATGTGATCACCTCATTTGGATTATTCCATGCAGCCGCCACTCTAACAAAAAAAAACCTGAGGAACCGATCGGGAAGCGGGACATGGACATTTACCATGTTATTGACATGGCGAACTGAAACTTCCACAATATTATTTGGCAACTCCACAAGGTAAAAAGTTTCGGTATAGCATATTTTCTCAGTTGTGTCCAGGAAGGTTTAATGTCACTATAAGAAGACAGGTGGACTAGCGAACAGTCCAAACCGGATCTAATATTAGAAAAGGAAACGTATCAGGTGACAGATCTTTCCGCGGCTCAGCATTACAGAACAACAGGGCACAACTACCCTCCATTTACCTTGACCAGGGAGCATGGGATCTATTTAAGTGGAGATCCGCGAATTATGGAATTATGGTGCTAGCCGGCAGGAACTTGGGAAGGTAAATTTGGAAAAGATGTACTCAGTGAAATGCGAAACAAATATGAGGGGATTGGATAGGGAGCATTGACATAGGGTTCAGTATAGGCTTGTCTCCGTGAAGCAGGGAAAGGATGATAGCGTAAAGTAACTCTGGGTGACAAGAAAGTTGGAACAACTCCTCAAGAGGGAGAAATAACGATTCTTAAAAATTAGGAAGAAAGAATCAGGTAAGGCTATCGCGGGTCAGAGTGTAGAAAGAAAAGAATTTAACAATGGAATTAGAAGAGATAGAAGGGAACTTGAGAAGTTCTTGGCGAATTGCACTGTGAAGAGTAGGCGGAGACTGGACACAGTCTGGGCAGTTCAGAGGAAAACTTGTATCCAAAAAGGCAGTGAAGCTCCTCACTGAATACATTGATGAATGTGAACACCGCGTAAAACGGCAGACGCTCAGAAAGAGGATTCGGGGGAAACTTCGCAAGTATTATGATGGATGATTCCCCAGTGCCAGAAGGGATATAGTCCAGGTAATTTGGGAAAGCGAGAGAAGTTATTAGTGAGCTTTTGGACAGGATCTTTGTCTCATCGCTGGCCACGGAAGTAGAACTGGATGACTTGGGGGGGGGGGTGGTGCGGGGGGGTGGAAAATATTATTCATTTGTTGACGAAAGATAATAGGGATACTTCTTGGAATTACAGATGGAGCCTTACATCAGTAGTGGGTAAACTACTGGGGAGGATTATTGAAGAAGGAAATTATGAATATTTGGAGAAACGTTGTCTGGCTACGGAGAGAGAACATGGCATGTTGTCTTTTATGAGCCAGATTGAATTATATGAAAACAAAATGTGAAAATAAAACCAACAGATGAACCAGGACAGTCGATGTGGGTGCTTTAATTCTGGTCAGACGTTTGATCGGTTCCCCATACTAGACTCATTCAGAAAGTCAGACGCATGGTATCGAAGGAAACCTGGTTTCGTTGATTCAGATTTGGCTTCCTAACAGAAGGTAGATCATGTAGTAGATAGGGTGAATTCTTGCTGGAAGACAGAGGACAACCGTGTTCCGCACAGAGCGTCGAAATTGTGGTGCAAGTTACAACTCTATTTTGGACTCTGCAGTTACAGTGTACCGAGAAACAGGGCTGAGGGAAATAACCAATTTAGTCTGACCACCCAGCAACAGCTGGAATGTTAATGGAATTAGGGGTGACGATGTAAGCAAATCGCTGAACTATTGACTGCACCGGCACGTTATCTTAACTACCCCGTCATTTACATATTACAATAAAGATGCTAATTTATGGAAATAGGGCTGAAAACGTAAGCAGATCGCTCAGCTATTGACTGCACCACCACGTTATCTAAACTGACCTGTCATTAACATATTACAGGGCAGATGCTACAATGACTTCAAAGCAATCATTTCCAACGGAGCCCAACAACTTAAAAACAGCTTTTCAAAGTGTTCAGCAGCAGGTTTTTCTGCTGATTAAAATAACTAGCCTTCCAAAATGCCTATTCCAAATTCACAGTTCAAGTACACACCAAGTTATCCTAATGCCAATTTGCCTCTGTATCGTGGTTTTATCGTATCGGGTGTAGATACGCTCATATTTCAATCCCTTTAACCCTGAATCCACATGGCCTGTGTGGAATCCGTGTCTCCCTCTGAGATCAATAATAAATGAAACATAGAAAACTACACAAACTGAAAACGCAGCGAAGGCAAAGCAAATATCCGGGCTCACACTTGTCTTCCTTCAAACCCATCGCAGGCAATTGGAGAATACAGATTAAACAACTTCCAAATCTTCCATCTTCTCATGCTGTAAACATCCATTAACTCAGTCTCCATGCTTCAGTTTGCGCAAGGACAGAGGGATCGAACAGTATCAACGACTTTCTAGATTGGTCGGTGCTGTGAGACATTAAAGCTCTAACCCAGATATCCAGCGAGATAGCCAGAGGGAACCAACGCACAGAAATAGGGTCTTCAGCCCGTCCAGTCAATGAGGATTTATTTAAACTGCCTACTCCCATCGACCTCACCCGGACCGTGGCCATCCATATCCCAGTACTTATCCAATCAACTCTTAAACGTTCGCATCGGAACCTCAATACATTTGCGTAGGCAGCACTGTCTACACTCTGGAGTCCATCTGGGTGAAGAAGTTTCCCCTCCTATATTCCTTAAGCATTTCACATTTCACCCTTCACCCATGATCTCCAGTTGTATTCTCGCCCAACGTCTGTAGAGAAAGCCCGCTTGCATTTACACTCTCTATACGCCTCATAATGTTGTCCACCTCTATCAAGTCTCCCCTCAGTCTTCTATCCGCTCGGGAATAAAGTTTTAACATACGTAATTGTTCCTTCTAATTCAAAACATCCAGTCCCGGCAATAGCCGGGTAACTTTGTTCTGTATTCGTTCAAACGTATTTATATCTGCCCTGTTGGTAGTTGAGCAAAAATTAGTCTAATTAGGCCTCAATAATTTTTTAAACAGCATCGACATAACACCCCAACTCCTGTACTCAGTACTTTCGTCTATGAGGGCCAATGTACGAAAAGCTTTTTTTGCGACGCTGTCTAACTGCGCCACAACTTTCATTGAATATGGACCTGCATTCCCAGATTGGTTTGTTCCATAGTACTCCTTAGTGCCCTGTTTCTCATTGTGTCAGATCAAGCCTAGCTTGTCCTCACAAAGTGCAAAATCTAACACTTGTGTATGTGTTAAATCCGACCCGCCGTTTTACAGCCCGTTGTTCAAGTTGGTCCAGATCCCGCTTAATGCTCCGTTAGTCTTCCTCACTGAGGAGAAAGAGACTGGGGAATGTAAAGAGACGGCGGCGAGAGTCTGAGAAGGTCGGGAGGGAGAGAGACGCAGCCGAGATTTTAGGATAGGAGAAACGGCAAAGAGCGAGAGAAACTGAGCGAGACCGGGTGCGGCGGGGTAAAAGGAGAGACCGAGGGCTTAGAGAAAGACCAGGGGGAGGGAGGCCGGGGAAGTCGAGAGATCTGGAGTGAGAACAGATATTTGTGATGTGGAATGATCATTGTGAGGAGGAAGATTGGAGGATAACTCGGTCAGGGAGAGCCCGAGACAGCGGTGGGGGGCGTAAGATATGCGTGAAACATGATAGGAGAGAAATTGGCCGGCAGGAGGGGGGGGGGGAGAATTGGGGAGGCTGATGGATACAGAGGGACACGAAATTAAAATACCTGGGAGGGAAATAGACACTACGGGTTGAGAGAGAGACTAGGATGAGGTCGGAAAGTGTGAGTCAGAGAATGCAGTCCATAAATGCACTGAGCGATTAGAGGACTTTCCTTCCTGCAGGGAATTCTGGGAGTACAGCGCTTCCATTCTAAAGTCCTTCAGAAACAAACAACCCGTGTCATCTCGCTGACCTCTTTCACCCCGCCTGATTAAATACTCTCCTTCCCACACCGTATCCTCGATCTCGCTTTCCTAAACTGATCTTCGCGGTCCTCAACCTCTCTCTCCGTTTCTGTGATCACATCCGTTGGCTCCTGCTACGAACGCCACAACGTAGTATGATGAATCACACTGAGTCATGGTAGTAATGGGACATTTTGGGCAATTGACAGAGTGGGACCTTCTCCCCGGGTCCCTCTACCCAACTGTCGGCTGTATAACCTGCCCGACCAGAAAGGGAAGCAATGGAGGCTTACCTAAATGACTCTTTCGCGGCGGACATTATCCGAGCCTCATCTTCCCCTGTAGGCGCAGGATTCTTCTTTGTGGGGAAGAAATACGGCTCACTGCGCCCCTGCATTGTCTACCGTGGCCTGAACAACATCACCATAAAGAATAAGTCTCCACTGCCCCTCATCAACTCTGCCTTCGAGCCCCTTCACGGAGCCACAACTTTCTCTAAGTTGGACCTGCGGAGTGTCTATCACCTGGTCAGGATAAGGGAGGGAGATGAGTGGGAAAAAAGCTTGTAACACCCCTCTTGGCCATTACGAATACCTGATCATGCCATTCGGACTCATGAATGCCCCCGCTGTCTTCCAAGCCCCGATAAACTATGTCCTTTCGAAATTTATTAACCGTTTCGTTTTCTTTTATTTGGACGACATCTCAATCTTCTCCCGTTATCTCCAGGAACACACGCACCATGTCCGTCAGGTTTTTCAGAGGCTTTTGGAGAACAAGCTATTCGTTAAGGCAGAGAAGTGCAAGTTCCATGCCCGTTCCGTCAGTTTGCTGGAGTACATCATTGAGAGCGGGCAATTGAGGGCGGATCGCGAAAAGATCCGGGCGTTGCCGGAGTGGCCAAACCCCACGACGCTTAAGCAACTCCAGCGATTTCTGGGGCTCGCACATTTCTACCGTCGCTTCATCAGGGATTACAGCCGGGTGGCAGCGCCCCTTACTCGACTCACCTCTCCTGTGACCCTTTTCACTGGACCCCCGAAGCGGACTCGGCCTTCTCGGAGCTGAAATTGCTTTCCCTTGCGCTCCCATCCTGGCCCAACCTGACCCGTCTGGTCAATTCATTGTGGAAGTCGACGCCTCCGACTCTGGGGTGGGAGCGGTCCTCTTCCAACGCTCCAGCCCAGACCAAGAGCTCCATCCCTGCGCCTCCTTCTCTCGCCGCCTAAACCCCGCCGAGCGGAACTACGACGTAGGGACCCGGGAGTCACCGTCCGCCAAACTCGCTTTGGAGGAGTGGAGACATTGGCTGGCGGGAACGGAACATCCATTCATCATCTGGACGAACTACAAGAACCTCGCATAACTCCAAATTCAGATTCACACTCGCCTATCGTCCTGGTTCCGAGAACGGGAAGCCCGATTCTCTCTCCCGTCAATATGTCTCCGAGTAAGGTCTCCCGAACGCCGAGACCTTCCTTCCACCATCCGGTGTGGTGGCTGCCCTCACCTGGGAGATGGAATCCATAGTCAGCGAGGCCCAGCGGACTCAACCTGACCCAGGGAATGGAGCCGCCAGTCGTCTCTTCGTGTCCGACGCTGTTCGGTCTCAGATTCTCTAGTAGGGGCACAAGTCTCGTTTCACCTGCCATCCCGGGATCGATCAGACTCTGTCCTTTCTGGAGACAGTTCTTGTGGCCCTCCATGGATGCTGACACTCGCTCCTCGGTCTCTGCCTGTTCTGTGTGCGCCCGTGTAAAAGCCGCACACCGACCACCTGCTGGGTTGCTTCGTCCGCTACCTCTCCCTTGTTCGCTACCCCCTTCACATGGTAACACTGCTGTACTCACCTTGGTTGACTACTTCCTGAAAGTCGTGTATTTCGCAGCCGTTCCCAAACGCCCTACAGCCCGTGACTCAGTCGACCTCCTTGTTCATCACGTCTTCCGCCTTCATGGGATTCCCTCGGACATCATTTCTGATCGGGGTCTCCAATTTGTCTCTCGAGTCTGGAGAAAAAGAGTCTTCTGAACTCGAAATAAAACCTACCAAGGCGGTTTGTTTCATGTACCAGCATTATTTATATGAATAATTTTCCCTCAGCGAATCTAATTTGATGCCTTCACAGTGTATCTCTGCCTGCAAGCTCCCGTTGGGGGCGGGGGGGGGGGCTGGAGTTGGTACTATCATGGTCCTGATCGTCAATTTCGTATTCCCTTTTATTTTCCTTTGATTGTGCCACGATTCCGACTGCTAATTTCCCATTTGCTTCTAAATCCATGTGATAACGGCATACCTATTTTTCATCAGGACCGCGGATTTGCACCCACTAGTTGCCTGATCGTTGGATTTGCCTGCGTGGTAATTAACTTTTCCCGACCGCTTAGGATCGTATCTTCTAAGTTTTTCTCCAGTATCGAGAATTACTGGTACTATTCTCTCACATCTTATCATTTTGTTCTTCACATACTTTTAGACAGCCTTGAGGTTTTCACTAATACTGCTCGGAAAGGCCTTGTCATCGCATCGCAGGCTCTCGTGATTTCGATCCTAATCTCCATCCGGGTAGCATTAAAATCTTCTGGTTCATTATCATTACCTGTTTTTCTGAACATTTCGTGAGCATTCTGTATCTGTCAGTCTCTGTTACAGTGTGAGAGTGTGGATTTCATTCTGTATCAGTCAGTCTCTGTTACAGTGTGAGAGTGTGGGTTTCATTCTGTATCAGTCAGTCTCTGTTACAGTGTGAGAGTGTGGATTTCATTCTGTATCAGTCAGTCTCTGCTACTGTGTGTGTGTGTGTGTGTGTGTGTGTGTGTGGATTTCATTCTGTATCAGTCAGTCTCTGCCACAGTGCGAGAGTGTGGGTTTCATTCTGTATCAGTCAGTCTCTGTTATAGTGTGAGAGTGTGGATTTCATTCTGTATCTGTCAGTCTGTGTTACAGTGTGTGAGTGTGGATTTCATTCTGTATCTGAAACTCTCTACTATCGTGTAAGTGTGGGGTTCGTTCTGTATCTGTCTGCTCCAGCATTGCGGGTGTTGTCTCGGTCCCGGACCTGTGAATATCAGACACAGTGTGAGCCGCTGTGTTTTTTTTTTCTCCTTCTTTCCCGCTGTTCCACCAATCTAGTGAATACTCTTCAAATAGATTCTGTATTCACTGAGCTATTCTTAGAACAAGAGACTTCTACAATTGGATGATGTTAAAGTAGTGAGAGAGACAGTGCACTGTTCAATAATGACGGTTGTACTGTGCCACACATTCAGCGCCATCGGGTCAGATGGCAAACAGACCATTCTGCATGCTACACGTTGCTAAACCGCACAGCGCCAGCTGAGCAGCATTTGATCCGTAAACCTCTATGTTTTGGCAACACAACTTCTGAAAGGTTGAATGAAAATAAACAAAATAAATATATTGATTAATTTAAATAACTGTGTAAATAATTTCATAAATCGATTGAAATAGAACCCACCAAGACAGCCTGTTTCATGTAGCTACATTATTTATATGAATACATTTCCCTCATCATTTCGAAATTGCTGCCTTCACCGTGTGTCTCCGCACTCTTACGTTTGCTGATTCTGTCACATATTCCTTAATGTGGACCGGAGCGTGAATCTATTCGAGTTATGTCCCACTCATACATAATATAAGAATCATTTCGATTTTCTTATGACAGCTTCGGACTCGTCTGCCATATGCCATGAATTTTTTGTTTGAGAAAATTGTAACTACGTTGTTCTGTGCAGCACTGAGAGAGTTTGGGAGTAGGATTGTGTGGGAAGCTCAAGTTTGACGTTTGGAATCATCGAAAGGTCCTCATTGCAGAAGGTGGTTGACTGATGAACTGTGAGAAATTGCTGTCAGTGCTACGTCACTGCACAGCCTTCTGTGTGATGCCCCTCTTGCTCCTCTGCTTCAAGGAGAGAATGACACATTCTCCTCTAATATAACTTTTTTACTATTTAATATCAAGATAATGGATATGACATAATAGTATTGCTACACAATTGTTAGAATTACGTTTGTTAGAATTACATTATATATATAATTAACATATCCAAAAAGAGAAAAAAAAAACAAAATATATACCCTTCCAAAAAAAACGAATCTAAACAATACTAACCAAAAAAAAACTAAGAACAGAAGAGAACATGAGCTGTTTACAACATCAAAAAAAAGGACCATTAGTGTCATCAACTCCGTACCTCCTTTCATATATTAACACAAGAATAGGTTTGGAAAGAGGTCGAGTCACATCATATGGAAGTTTTGAATAAAAGGCCTCCAAGTCTTTTCAAATTTAATAGATGGATCATATATAACACTTCTAGTTTTTTCTAAGTTTAAACATAGCATAGTTTGAGAGAAACAATGAAATATGGTGGGAGGATTAATCTCTTTCCAATTCAGCAAAATAGATACTTTAGCCATTAATGTAAGAAATGCAGTCATCCGACGCGTTGAAGAGTTCAGGCAGTGTGGTTCTATCATTGGTAAACCAAAAATTGCAGTAATACGATGAGGTTGTAAATCAATGTTCAAGACAGTTGAAATAATGTCAAAGACATCTTTCCAATTTTTTTTTTTCAAAGCAGAACATGACCAAATCATATGAGCTAAAGAAGCGGTCTCAGAAAGACATCTATCACACACTGGACTTATGTGAGAGTAATAACGAGCTAATTTAGCCTTGGACATCTGGACCCGATGCACTAATTTGAACTGTATCAACGAAAGTTTAGCACACATAGAGGATGAGTGAACTAATTGAAGAACTTTGTTTCCTATTTTTCGATAGGTGAAGTAAGTTTGTTCCCTTTCCCAATCATTTTTTAAAATTTTATTAAATGCATCTAAACGAATTTTCGTAATTATATTGTAGATAGTTGCTACTGCACGTTTCTGAAAAGGATTTAATTATTTTTTTCCAAACTATCTATAGAGCATAGATTCGGAAATGTAGGAAGGACGGTATTTAAAAAGTTTCTAACCTGTAAATATATTTTAAAAAATGGGATCTAGGTAAATTATATTTGTAAGATAATTGTTCAAATGACATGAAACAATTATCCAAAAATAAATCACAAAATCGTGATATACTTTTAGTTTTCCAAGTCAAATAACAATGCATCATTCCAATCACTGAGTCCGCTCCCAGTACTGAGTGTCGTTACCGTTCGCCCAACATACACGCGTGTAAGGCAGCTGGGGCACTTGCTTTACACCTTTTAATCCACCAGAAATGAGTTGTCTGCAAAGTTTGTTCTCTGTTTCCAACTTATCTGCCCTGAGACCTAGCTGCGGGGATACAGTAATTAACTCATTATTTTTGTTCTTCCCACAGTGAATTTAGTGGTGATTGTCACCCTGTCCCGGGGAAAGTGCGGCCTCTCCACTTGCACCACTCGCTACCTAGTGGCCATGGCAACGGCGGATCTACAAACTATCATTTTTGATGCCTTATCGTGGCGGGTCAGTTATTACTACCTCCCCGGGACTTTCCTGGACATCAACCAGGTGTGCAGCGCGATCGCTGCACTGGGATTGGCAGCCACAGACTGTTCTGTCTGGTTCACCGTCACTTTTACATTTGATCGGTTTGTCGCCATCTGTCGTCAGAAGCGGAAAGCAAAGTATTGCACCGGGAAAACTGCGGTTGTGGTTCTGACAACAATTAGCGTTCTGTTTTCTTTTAAATATGTGCCCTACATCTTTATATTTCAACCTGCGAAAGTGATTGACAATATACCCTGGGATTGTCGTACAAAGCCGGGCTACTAAACGGATCCCGGCTGGGTGGGATATAGCGGGCATTCTACCATTCTAACGCCGTTACTCCCGTTCGTGTTAATACTACTGTTCAACGCTCTGACAGTCAGACATATTTTGGTGACGAGTCGCGTCCGTAAGGGGTTGAGGTGTCAGAGAATGGCGGAGAACCGCAGTGACCCGGAGATGGAGAGCAGGAGGAGGTCTGTGATCTTACTTCTCAGCATCTCAGGCAGATTCATCATCCTGTGGTCGGTGAATGTTGCCGAATTCCTTTATTACACCATAGCCGGGTTCGATCAAAATAATTACAATGATTCTGAATAAGTTGCTGCACAGACACGTTTATTTATGGAATAACTCAGTCTAAGTTCAGAGAGCAGATCATCAGAGAAGCAAAATATCCGCTCACGTTAGTTATTCAACTAATTAATAAACAAAATATTTAAGTTCTTATCAGAGGCGGTCATTGCGTTTTCCATCGTGGCAATACAGAACTGGCGGCCATCGGAGAACGTGACAACGGCGAGAATGAAACTGGTTCAGAGCCCGAGAGAGACGCGGCAGTGGAACCGACCCTTCGGCACCCGCAGCCCGCGACATCCAACCAATTGTTAACCTCAACCTCTCAATTAGTTGTGTTGCTCCCATAACGCGGCCTTCGTCACGGCCACAGACCTTTCTATAAGGAATCCCGTTCTTCAGCGTAAATACTCATCTGTCAGGTGACCTATAACATCATTCCTTCACGGTAACGGAGAGGAACCGGCGCACCTTGCGGAAATGTTGCCAACTCAAGGAAATCGGGCTAAATTCACGCAAAGCGCCCCGGAATCAGATCAGGTCTAGTCCATACTTGAATTGAGTAGGCAGCGCCGCGAAGAGATTCATCCAACATCCGCACTTCCTTCAACACGCCATCTACCTGTACAGAGACGCTAACTTCGACTGTGAGTGTATCTGTGCCCAGTGAGTTGGCATCAACCTTGCGATGCTTACCTGCACTGGGTATGTCTCAGAAAAGGTCCAATTACCATTTACAGAAAATCTATTTCACACGGTAGCTTGAACGACATTGTGAGGAAGGCGCCGTTCATTTTTATTTCCCTATGTGTTTGTTAGGAGGAACAACGCATCTTTTTGACGGAAACATGCTATAAGCCGCCGATGGGCACTTTATTAAGGTTTGGGGCTAAGACCCAATAGTCAATTTAGACAATCAAGTGGCATTAGATGCAGGGGCAGAATTGAGCCATTCGTAACATCAAGCTTTTCCGCGATGTAATTTTGTGTGGTCTGTTCTCAACCCCAGTCTACTTCCTTCTCCCAGAAAGCGTTAGCATTCTCAACAGTCAAGACTACTTTAATTTATTTTCTTAGCTGAAAGGATAACTTGGCCTTCTCACCATTTTAAAGCCAGCATTGCCTCTGCGTTCGTTACGACCGATTTAACCTGCAAGATGTCATTGGGGAATCCAGGGCAAGAAATCTTAAGTCCATATGCGTCTCTTACTTCTGAATTTTCTCCTAAATTAGAAACTTTTCTGCACATTAATCGCTCATTGCCACACTTGCAGAAACTGCATTCCTGATGTCATTTCCATGCCCATACTGTCAACCTGACCCCTCTGTCGGCGACACTAATTGTCTCTGCAGGTAAATCCGGGACACCTGAATCCCATCTTTTAGCTGACTCTCCACTATTCAGAAGCTCTGTTCAGTAGTTTCCTGCCTGACCTCTGCCACCCTTATATAACGGCACTACATTAGCTGTCTTCCGGCCTTTCCGTACATTACCTTTGATATAGACCCAAGATGTAGATGTCTGATGGCCAAAAGCTCAATTTGTGTTTCATCAGAACCTTCTTCCAGCTGACGTCAGAGACTCCTATATGCCTTCTCCCATCAACTAGCCAAGATATCATGTGAGTTTTCTTTTTAACATTGACTTTTCTTTGCCACTCTCCCATAAAAATGCGACAGGTGAAGCACCCGGGCAATAGTTATTGCCTGAGGAGTCTTCCCCCATCTCAGCCACTGAAGCTTGTTATTCCTCTAGAGTTGTCATAGGTCTCTATGGTGACCTCCCTCACTTGTCCACTTCTTGCAGTTTTTGAGGACGGCTTTCTCTAGACTGATTTACAGCTGTGCCATATTCTGTCCATTCCTTGATCATTAACTTAACTGTTCCCCAAGTGATATTCTATGAATCGGCAGGTAATTTTCTTCAATCCATCTCCTGACTTGTGCCTTTCAATAACCTTTCCGTGAAATTGATTGCAGTGTCCTTTTGTCTTCATGGTGTACCTTTTGCCAGGATACCGACTCACCAGCAGCTGGACCTCCTAAAAGCAAATGCAGTTTTACTAACATCGATTGAAACACCTCGACTGCACGCTTTGGTCTCGATTTAACTACTTATGTGACTCCTTGGCTGCACCATAAGACCTGAAGACATAGGAGCAGAATTAGGCCATTAGGCCCATCGAGTCTGCTTCGCCAGTCCATCATGGCTGATCCTGGACCCCAATCTGCCCGAGACACCTGACCTCTCGCCATATCCATTGATCACCTGACCGATCAGATAACGATCGACTCCCAGTTTAAACATGCGTACGGACTTGACCTCGTTCGCATTCTGTGGAAGAGAATTCCACAGATTTACTACTCTCTGGCTAAAAAAAAATCTCCACAGCAGTGATATTCAGGTGAGTCATATTAAAGGCGGTAAATACGTATGCAATCAATTATTTTGCTTTATACTTATAATTTAAAGAACGTTTGTCGATGACTTTGCAGAGATTTGCATTTACTTTGACACGAAGGAGCCTTTTTTTAATGTCGATCAGTATCAAAGAAGCCAAATTAAATCAAACGGTATTCACTATTGTCAAACGATAGAACATTAAAACTTCCACGGGGGTGAAAACTTTTTATCGGCACTGCAGCTAGACTGTCTGAGCCTGTTTCACGGTACGGTATTTGCCAATGTGGAGGGAGAGCGAGTGTGTAAATCTTCCTTTTCCAGTCCTTCCCTCTTCTCTTCCAGTCCTGATGAAGGGTCTCGGCCTGACCGCCGACTGCATATTCCCAGCCGTAGCTGCTGTCTGACTTGCTGACCTCCCCCAGCACATTGTGTGTATCGCACAAGATTTCCAGCATCGGCAGTATCTCGTGTGTCGTTGTAAACCTGTCGGGATCAAAGGATATTGGGAATGTGGATGGTGAAGTTCCACGGGAGGGGGTGTAGGGCAGGTAACACCTGCAGCTCAAGACATCGAGCTCCTAGCAACTATTAAACTCATTCTAATTTTCATTTTTATTTTTTCACAATATTCCCGCTCTCGTCACCGCCACACCACTGTCGGCAATTACAGAGCGGGTCAGGATCCGGGGACATTCAAGACCAAACCGGCGGTAATGCAACTCATTCGCTACTTTAGTCTTTTGCATCGGAATTAAATGAATATGCAAAAACAAAACAGTCTGCACGAATTTACTGGAAACTTTAAACTTACACTGCATATGAGATAGATCTATTATGGAGAAATGTTTAACACTATAGAACGTGTACATTCGTTTCAGAATTGTGTATGGAGGAAAACCCAAAGACTACTTCCAGATTTCTTCCTGATCACTGTAGTGGTGTTTATCATTTTAGGTTTCTGGAGATTTACTGAAATACTACCGTGTCGGTCTCACGGTTTAATGCTGTTGCTTAATGACTTTAGTATGAAAACAGTTGTAGATATTAGCATTGGGACAATGTGCACCCTGTTCAAGTAACATAACTTTGCAATTTCCTCTTTCATATTTCTGCTGTTTTTTTTTCACTTACTGAATTCAGAACGTTCTGCATGTTTGGAATGGATCTATTAAGTAAGTTTTTCTTGCTTATTTATCCTGTAACTTTCCATCCAGATTATTATTATGGATGAACATACACTAAATTCTGGAGGAACTCAGCAAGCCAGGTTGTATTTTAGTTAAAAATGTGTACATTCGATTTTTCGGGCCAGGACTGGAGAAACAAAAAGCCGAGCAGTAGATTGAAAAGGTGGGTGTGGGGATGGGAGAGAAAAAAACCGGGTGACAGGTGAAACCTAGAGAAGGAGGGGTAACGTACAGAACTGGGAAATTGATTGCTGAAAGAGACAGATGGCCACGGAAGACAGGAAAATGGGGGAGCAGCACCAGAGGGAGGCGATGGGCGGGCAAGGAGATAAGGTGAGAGATGGAAAAGCGGATGGGGAATAGTGAAGGGGGGCTGGAGTCATTGGCGACAGTTTAAAAAGAATCGATGTTTATGTCATCAGGTCGAAGGCTAACCAAACGGAATATAAGGTTTTGTTCCTTCAAGTCAGAGTGCCCTGATCACGACGGTAGGGGAAGCCATGGATGGACATACCGGAATGGGAATGGGAAGTGGAATTAAAATGGGTGGCCACAGGGAGATCCCTCTATTGACTCCCGCTAGAAGACTCATAGAAACATGAAAAACTCGCAGCACAATACAGGCCTTTCGGACCACAAAGCTGTGCTGAACATTCCTTACCTTAGAAATACCTAGGCTTTACCCATACCCCTCAATTTTCTAGGCTCCATGTCTCCATCCAAGAGTCTCTTAAAAAACCTTATCGTTTCTACCTCCATCACTGTCACCGGCAGCCCATTCCACGCACTCACCACACTCTGCGTAAAAGCTTACTTCTGACATCTCTTCTGCACCTACTTTCAAGCACCTTAAATCTCTGCCCGTAGGGAAAGTGGGAGGCGAGTGAGACTGCAGTAAGACATTTCGGGGACAAACAGTGGCGATCAGTGGGACACTGGCGAGATGGAGGAGAGAGGGACAAGGGAGGAAGGAAGTGACTGGGAGAGACCCCAGGGCTGGAGAGCGAATAGCGGGCGAGAGACAAGGAGGAGTAATTATGAACGAGCCTGGTAGGTGTGGAGGTGAAACTACGGTTTAGAGAGAGAGAGATGGCAGACGAAGAGTCTGGGGTAGAGACAGGGTGCCTGGGGACTGACAGAGGGAGTGCTGGAATGAGGAAGCATGGGGCTTTGTGAGTCAGTGAAAAGGCTTATGTTCATTAAGGACAGAGGGCTTTCTGACCCGCAGGACATTATGGGATTGCACTCCCACCATTGTGAAATCCCTGTGAAACACCCACACTTTTCAGCCGCAGCTGGAGCTCAGTGCAGGCTGGAGGCGTGTCCCAGAGGAATCTTCCCCTCCCTGAGCGAGAAACTGGCGCGGACCGTAAACGTCCTTACTTCGGAGCATCCGGCTCCCCACTCTTCTCTCTTTTACTTGCTCTTCGAAACGAAGACCCCGGGGTGCCTAGTCTCCTCCTGGGACTCAAAATGCGCCCAACCTCCAGCCTTGCATTTTAAGCTTGCCGTACGCTTCTGTCCCAAATGCAAAGGGAACTAACGTAGAGGGACCTTCCCGTGACTGTGTACAGAGCAGCCTCTCATCCGTTCCGTGCCCTGTTCCGGCGGCGTCGAGGGTAAGCATTCACCTCAACCAGAAGATTTTCTGTAGCTTTAAGCAGAACTCCACGGCATGGTAGAAATGGACTTTAATATGGCATTCAGTACCGTTAACCATGCTAGGGACTTTCAGAACGTTAGATGGTTTGGTATCCAGGGAGAGTTGGCTGGAGGATTCAGAACTGATTCCCAGAGGAGACAGAGGATCGTTGTAGATGGAGTGTTTTCTCTCTGAATGCCGGTGAAAGTAGGGTCCTACAGAGATCTGTTCTGACCCACAGATTTTGTGCTTTAAAATGTTTTGAATCATGAAGTGGAAAGGTGGTTTATTGTATTTGCAATGATGTGGTGGTTGGTGTAAAATGGATAGAGTGAAAGTTTGTCACAGGTTAAAACGGGACAGCGATAGGTCGCAGAGAAACGCTGAGAAGTTACAGTTGGAGTTCAACACGGAACGTTACGGAGTGATTCACTTTGGGAGAGTGGATTTGAAGGCAGAGTTGATAAGTGATTTTTCTTTTGTCAATTATTTCCGTGCCGGCATTGACGTTGTTTCATAAATACATCTGGCTAGGCTTTCTGAAGTGATGCTGGTCTCTGCTTTTCTAGGTCTCAGTTCCCAGTGCTATCTTGTGTCTAGTCTGTTCCTAGTCCCGAGTCCTCGACTGCATCCAGGTGCCGAGCCCGAGTCAAGACCCATGTTCTGGATCACTGTCCAGTCTCTGGCACGTAGTCCTAGTCCAGACACCTAGTTCGAAGTTCCTCATCCAGGTCCCCCTTTCACAGTCTGTGTCCTAGACCAGGCTCGGTGTGCTTGTCTCGTCCAGGGCCTGTATCCATGTCCAGCGTCCTTTCCTCCTGGCTTCCCTTGCATTCTGGATAAAGATAGTGCTGCTCCCAGTACTTCAGTGTCTGTGTCTTGCATTTGGATCCACTAAAAGAGCCCCTCCCCCCTTTGCAACATAAACCAGCCGGTGGCGTCCTAACTGTGATTTCTTCAATATAACGAACATTACCGACAATCTGGAATCTGCAGCGGTCGCGGTTACAGGGCTACTAACTTGTTAAGTAATCTTGATATGAGGATGGAGGTAGAGGTAGAATGAGGCGGAGGAATAGGAAGAGAGTGACGGGTTGAGAATGTTGTGTGTGGAAAGTGGAGAGCGGATGGCTGCAGATGAAAGTGAGTGTGTGGAGAGATGGTGGGGAAAAGAGAGAAGGAGAGGGAGAGAGACCATAAGACATAGGAGCAGAATGAGAGCATCTCGCCTATCGAGTCTGCTCCGCTATTCAATCATGACTTAACCTTTTCCCCTCCTCCTCAATCCCAGTTCCCGCTCTTCACCCCGTAATGTTCATTGTCAAGTCCAATCAAGGACATAACAATCTCTGCCTTAAATATACCCAACGATCTGGCCACCACAGCTGCACGTGGCAACGAATTCCACACATTCAACATACTTTGGCTCGGGAAATTTGTCTGCATCTGTTTTGAAAGGGCGCCCCTCTATCCCGGGGCTGTGCTCTCTTTCCTAGGCTGTCCCACGATGGAAAACATCCTTTCCACACTCACTCTGTCCAGGCCTTTCAACATTTGAAAGGTTTCAATGAAATCCCCCCTCATCCTTCTGAATTACAGCGAGTACAGACCCAGCGCCATGTTACGCTCCTTATGTGGTAACCCTTTCATTGCTGGAATTATCCCTGTGAAACTCCGCTGGACCCTCTCCAATGGCAGCACATCTTTTCTAAGATGACGGGGTCAAAGCTGTTCAAATACCTCCAGGTGAGCCCTCACCAGTGCCTTAAGGCCTCAGCATCAGATCATGGCTCTTGTATTCAAGACGCCTTGAAATGAATGCTAACATGCCATTTGCCTTCCTCACCACCGACTGAGCCTGCAAGATAACCTTCATGGAATTCTGCACAAGGACTCCCATCTGCCTCTGCATCTTAGATTCCTGGAATTTCTCCCCATTTAGAAAGTAGTCCGCACATTTGTTTCTGCTATCAAGTTGCATGACCCTGCATTTTCCCACATTGCACTTCATTTGCCACTTTCTTGCCCATTCTCCTGAACTAAATCCTTCTTCATCCTTCCTGTTTCCTCAGCACTACTGCCGCTCCACCAACCTTCGCATCATCTGAAAACTTGGCAACAAAGCAATCTATTTGATATGAATCATTTATATAAAACATAAAAAGAAGCACTGACCGCTGCAGAACAAGTGATTGGCCGCCAACCAGAAAAGGGTCCTTTTATTTTAACTCGCTGCCTCCTGCCAATCAGCCAATGCTCTAACCATTTTAGTGAAGTTCCTTTAATACCATGGGCTCTTAACTTGGTAAGCAGTTCATGGGAGTGCACCTGATCACCTTAAGGCCTTCTGAAGTTCCAAATATACAACATCCAATGCATCATCTTTATCTACCCTACTTGTAATCGATGAATTCCAAAAGAGTCGTCAGGCAGGATTTTCCCTGAAGGAAATCAGGCTGAGTTTGTATTATCGTGTCCTGTGTCACCAGGTACTCCATCACCTCATCCTTAACAATTGATTCTAATATCTTCCCAACAACTGGTCTATCATTGCCTTTCCGCTGCCTTCTTCCTTAAAGAGTGGAGTGACATCTGTAATTTTCCAGTCCTCTGACACCATGCCGGAGTCTCCAATGGATTTTGAATGATAATTTCTAATGCCAGCAGAATCTCTAACGCTACGCCTTTCAGAACCCCAGGGTGCAGTTCATCTGGTCCCGGTGAATTGTGTACCTTTAGGTCTTTCAGCATTTCGAGCAGCTTCTCTCTTGTAACTGCACCTACTTCTCTTCCTTCACAATCTACAACATCCAATCCAGTACAGCTGATACCCCTAGTAGGCTCAACGACAAACTGTTCTGAAAGGCTATCCCTCGGGCATTCAAAAAACTCATTTCCTTGCGATCCATTGCCAACCTGATTTTCCCAAATAACCTTCGTGCTAAAATGTCCCATGACTACCATAACATTGCCCTTTTGACTCGTCTTTTCTATTTTCTGTTGTAACTGTGGTCCACCTCCCACTCACTGTCAGAAGCCGCTATATAACAGCCATCAACGTCTTTTTGCACTTACTTTCTTAACTCAACCCACAAAGATTCAACATCGTCCAGTCCTATGTAACACCTTCCTACTGATCTGATGCTATTCTTTACCAGTAGGGCCACACTACCCATATTGCGTACCTTCCTATCCCTCTGATATAATGTGTGAACTTGGGCATTCAACTCCCAACTACAATCATTCTTCAGCTACGATTCAGTGATGGCCACATCATACCTAGTAATGTACTATGTTGAGAGTGGACAGTCACGGGGGATATAGAGAGGGGGATATGGAGATTGGTGAAGCAAGGGGAGGGAGCTGGAGAGCGAGATGGAGAAAGGGATAGAGGGGTAAAAGAAAGGGAGTGGGACAGTCTTTTACGGAGACTGGGATAGAAAGGCGGAATTGGGCGGAGGCCTGTTGGGCGACAGAAAAGGGTGAAGGAGGATGAGTGTGCAGGGTACCGAGGTGGTGTAGGTGAGCGATAGGGGCGGCATGGAAGGCGAGGTGAGTGGAAATAGCGTCAAGAGAAAGGGCAAGGGGAGACGAGTTTGCAGCGTGAATGTGTGCAGTGCGGAGGGTGTGGTAAACTGACCGGGTTCCTGGAAAGGAGGGTTTCAGTGTTTTGGGTGTCGAGGAGAGTGGAGCGATTTGGAAGGGAAGACGGAGAGGCTGGAAGATGAGTCCATTGTGAGGGTGAGCGGCAGTGAGGAGACATGGATGAGTGAGAGGCGGTGCGTCTGCTCAGAATGATTAGACTAATCAGTTATTTATCCACAGTGGCGAATATGTTAGTCATGGTTCAGATTCTGGCCATCGTCTCGGAATCCCACAAATAAACTTTCACCGCACATGGTTCTGGTTCTGCAATCCGCCGCTGGGGTCCGGGGGGAGTTGTTGACTGAGGCGGGGGTTGGGGGTATTGCGATTTCCACGCATTTCTCCTGGTCTCTGTGTCGAACTGTAAATTCGTCAGATCATGGCCTCCCATCCATGTACTTAACCAGGTTTCTCAAACAGAAATTGTTAAGACTTCGGACAAAGTCAGGAATTAAAAAAAAAAAAAAGTTGTGTATGTTTCGCCTAACGTAGACTGCTTATATTTCAATGCAAAATGGTATTGAAGGAAAGGGAGATGAGCTCAAGTCTTGGATGAACACAAGGGATTGTGAGATGGTAGCCATTAGTAAGACTTGGCTGCAAGAAGGGCAGGGTTGTTTGCTCGATAAAAGGGGTTCCCTCCTTTTAGACGAGACAGAACGAGGGCAATTAAAGGGGCAACTGTTGAGTTACTAGCAATGGGAATATGTCACGTCACTGCTTTGTCAGTACAGCCTGGGGAACTCGTCTAGTGAGGCTTTATCTGCGGGGTAAAGAGGAACAATTTTTAGAGAGTCCACATCCTGTTGCAAGAAACATAATCTGTTACAGGAGGTGATTTAACTTTCCAGGAATGGACTGGGATACCCGCACTGAAAAATGATTTGATGTGCTGGAGTTTGTCAAATGTGTTGAGGAATGCTTTCTAAATCAGTACTTTGAAGTCCCAAAGAGAGAGTGTGGGAGCGTCGGTTTGTGAGGTGTTGAGACTCTGTGCATGACAGATGTTAGTGTAGGGAAAGTCTTTGCACCTAATGATCACAACGCCTTTAGGCCAAGGATAGCTCTGCCTCATGGGTTGAAATCCTAAATTGGAAAACAAATTATTTTTAAAATATCCGGAAGATTCTGAGAAGTGTGATTGGGATAGGTTGTTTTCTGTCAAAGGTGTACCTGATACATGGGAGACCATCAAAGGTGAAATTTTGAGTACTCAAAGCTTGTGTACGAATGTCAGAATAGAACGTACTGTAATTATAACCGTTTTTTTTGGGAACCTTCGTTTTTAAGAGAAATTGCGGCCATGGTAAAGAATATAGATGTATCATAGCACGTGTAGGGAGCGAGGAATCTGTGGAATATAAGCAATTGCAAGAGGGCACCTAAGAAAGACACCCGGAGGGTTGAGAAATGTCACGAGTTTGTCCCAGCAGAAAAAGTGAAGTAGAATCCCAAGGGATGATACATGAATTGTAAGAGAAAGGGAATTGCAAGGCACAAAATTGATCTTCTGGATTACCGAAGGGTAATCTGTGTGGAACCAGAAAACTGGGGAAGATCTTAAATGGAGTCTGAGGCAATGCAGAGTGAGTTCAAAGACTCCGCGCAGATTATAGTAGAGGATGAGTTTGCAGACATGATGCAAATTAGGGTGAGTAAGTCCCCAGCGACTTACAAAATGTTTCCTCGGACCTTGAGGGATGCAGATATATTTAAGTTAGGGTGGGTAAGTCCACAGCGACTTACAAAATGTTTCCCCGGACCTTGAGGGATGCAGATATATTTAAGTTGTGCTTGGCGGCAGGTGGGGTACCGAAGGATTGGCTGAGGTTGTCCCGCTCTTTCAGAAAGGTTCAAAAAATAAACAAGGAAACTTAAGGCCTCTGTTCCTGACATGGTAGTGAGAAGGCAAGTTAGTGGATGTTGTCGGCATAGACTTTAGCAAGGCATTTGACAAGGTCCCGCATGGAAGGCTGCCCAGGAAGGTTCAGCGGCTGGGTTTCAATATGAAGTAGTACATTAGATTAACCATCGGCTTTGTGGGAGATCCCAGAGTGTGGTAGCAGTTGTTTGACTCTGGGAATGGAGGCCTGTGACTAGTGTAGGGCCGCAGGGATCGGTGCTGAGTCTGTTACTTCTAGTCATCTGTATCAATGATCTGGATGATAAAGAGGTCAACGGGATTACAAATGTGCGGATGACGCCGCGAGTGGGGGTATATAGTACAGCGAAGGAGGCTATCATACCTTGCAGAGGGATGTGGATCAGCTGGAAAATTAGCAAATAGACCTTCGGTTGGAACCAGGAGGCTAGGGTTTACAGATTAAAAGTCGGACACTGATGAGTTTGGTACAACAATGGGGTCGGGGAATACAGGGTCATAACACGTTGGAAGTGGTGTCATATTGGATAGGGTCGATAGGAAAGGTTTTAGCGTATTGGACCATAAATGTTTGTACTGGGTGCAGGGGATGGGATGTTATGTTGAAGTTGGTGAGGCCTGTTGTAAGAGTATTGCCTGCAGTTTTGGTCACTTAACTACATGAATCATGTAAACAGGTTAGTAAGAATACATTGAAATTTACAAGGATGATGCCGCGATTGGATGACCCACGTTATAGGGAAAGATTGAATAGGTTAGGACTTTATTCCTTGGAATGTAGATTTCCGGGACATTTGATAGAGATTTTCCAAATTATGAGGCTTACAGGTAGGGTTAATGGAGCGGAGGGATAGGGAGAGAGGGATAGACCGGGGGAAAGGGGAATGAAGGACAGAAAGGAAGTGCAGAGGGGAGTATCGTGGTAGTGAGAGGGGTGCTGACCGAGCAGTACAGAGCTAGAGGCGAAAGTGTGGGCGGAGAGCAAGGGGAGTGAGAGAGTGTAGAGTGAGTGGAAAGACTGGTGGAGAGAGGGACAGAAATATGAAGGATAAGTGGTGATGATGGTTTCACTCATCTTTCCTCCTCTTCTCCTCCTCCACTTCCCACTCCCTTGACAATCTCTTCCCAGCCCCTCTCCCGCCCTTCATGCCCCCTGTAGAAAATCGTCATGATGGACGCTAACCAACTCGCACCTTCAAACCTCGCCTCCAGCTTGCACAGAAATCCATTGAAAACGACTTCCCCGCTCTACAGCCTGAAGAGGTCAGTGCATAATTTCATCACGGGTGGCCATTTTCAATCCACGGGTCACACCTTCTCTCATTATCAATCAGGACTTCATACACTCCCTTTGGGCATTTTAACGTAGGTGAAAATTTTCAGTGAGTGCATCTCTCCATCCCAGACGACATTCTGACAACAATTCTTACTGAAGTTCATCCCTCACTCTCTCCATGGTTCCCATTTTTGATCAGTCCATCACTCTTTCCCGTGTTAAATCATTTGTCCCTTTGGAATAAGCGACATTTCAAGAGGACATCAAAAGCTTCTTTTGAAACGTACAGTCGGAAACAAAATGCGAGACTTGATGTCGGACGCTGGGCAAAGATGCTGGAGAGATAGTAATGGGGAAAGGAAATGGCGGACGAACTGAATTTTGCATCAGTCTTCACTGTGGACGAGACGAGCAATATGGTGGAATTTCCCGATGGCATGGCTCATGAAGTGTGTGAAGTTACCATCAATGGAGATAAGGTTTTTTGGGAACTAAAATGTCTGAAGGAAGATAAGTCACCTGGATTCAGATTGTGTTGATCCCAGGATTCTGAGAGAGGTGTCTGAAGAGATTGTGGAAGCATTAGTGATAATCATTCAGGAAGCACTCCGTTCTGGAAAGATCCTGGAACACTGGAATTTTGCATGTGTCACTCCACTCTTCCAGAAGGGAAAGACTCAGAGGAAAGGAGATTGTAGGCCAGTGAGGCTGATCTCGGATTGGAAAGGCGTTGGTGTATATTATTAAGTAGCTCTGAGGGTACTTGGAGGCACATGATAAGATAAGCCGTCGTCAGCATGGTTTCCTCAAAGGACAATCTTGACTGATTAATCTGTTGGAATTATCTGAAGACATAACAAGCAGGAGAGACCATGAAGAATCGATCGCAGCTCTGGACTCGGATTGTCAGAAGGCCATTGACAAGATTCCATACATGAGGCTGCTTAACAAGTTACGAACTCGTGGTATTACAGGAAAGATTCTGGCATAGATAAATCAGTGGCTGATCGGCAGACGGAAAAGAGTGGGAATAAATCGAGCCTTTTCCGGTTAGCTGGCGATGGCTAGTGGTGTTCCACAGGGACATGTGTTGCGAGTGCTTCTTTTTGCACGTTTTCCAGAATTTGGATGGTGTAATTGATCACCTTGTTGAAAAGTTTGCAGATGATATGAAGAAGGGTGGATGGACAGGTAGTTTTGAGAAAGTTGAGGTGGTACAAGGGGACAGCCAGATTAGGAGATTGGGCAAAGGCGTGGCAGTTCGAATACAGTGTCAGCAAATGTACTGTCAGGCACTTTGGTTGAGGAAGTGGAAGGATTGAGTATTTTCAAAACGGAGAGAAATTACAAAAAAAACGGAGTTGACAAACGGAGTTGACAATGTACTTGGGAGTGCTTGTGTAGGATTCCCTAAAGGTAAGTTTTCAGGGTGACTCCGTGGTGAGGAAGGCAGGTGCAATATTAGCATTCATTTCAAGAGTGACAGAATATAACAGCAAAGATGTCATGTTGAGACTTTGTAAAGCACTGGTGAGGCCACACTGTGAGCAGTTTAGGCCATTACCTTAGAAAAAGTGCTGTGAAACTGGAAGAAGTTCAAACGAAGTTCAGGAAAATGATTCTGCGATTGAATGGCCTGTCATATGAAAAGTGTTTGATGGCACTGGGCCTGTATTCACTGGATTTCAGAAGAATAAGGGGTGACGTCATTGAAGCCCGACATAAGAGTTTGACGGAGTGAATGTGGAGAGGATGTTTCCTCTGGTGGGAGAGTCTAAGACCAGAGGACACACACTCAAAATAGAAGGGCGTCGTTTTAGAAGGCATTTATTCAGCCAGAAATTGGTAACTGTGTGGAATTCTTTGCTACAAGCTGTGGAGGCCAAACCTTTACGTATATTTAAGGAAGAGTTTGATCGTCTCTTGATTGGTCAGGGCATTAATGGATACACGGAGAAGGCAGGAGACTGGGGCTCAGACGAAAACGGAATCAGTCATGATGAAATGGCGGCACAGACTCGATGGACCTGATGGCCGATTTCTGCACCGATGTCTTATGAACTTTCCGGGAGACAAATTCCACAAATGATTCCAGTGGAGTGGAGGCAACAACCCCTGCTTGTGAAATGAAACCCACTGTTTAACGTGGGGGAGGGGGTTTCTTACGTCAGCAGTTGCCCAGATGGCAATAGTCTCTTAATGTTCGTGTTAAATAGTGAACATGAATAAGCTCCCCTAGATCTAGAATCTCTGAGAAAATAATTGACAACACTTGTTCCCGTTGGGTGGGAGTAAAATGTCGAACGTTTTTCGTCTAATTTCAGTAGAAATGCGTCTCCCTGGTGAGGGCTGTTTAAGCTGAAACTCGTTCTGTGACGGGCAACACCGTTTCACTGTGGGAGGAGCACAGACCCTCCCAGAAACCGGGCTGGAGTAAATTCGCAGCTTTCGATTCCCCGATTTTAACAGGAAAACTCGGCCCCGCTGGTTGGGATGAAAGGACAAGAAGGGATCTGCACGGAAATCCAGACAGAAACTGCCTGCGGCCGGGAGGGAGGATTAACGCAGCCTGTTTGTTATCCTGTTTACGGTTGCTACATTTGTTCCGCTCCTGCTCCCTACGGCAGTCGGACCTGTCAGGTCGGTGAGAGTTAGTGTGACCGGGAGTGAGGCAGTCCAACTTTACCTGTTCGCAGCCGACCCTGTCGATCTGAAATCAGTGACTGACACTCCCCGTCACCGCCACCCCCCCCCCCCCGAATCCCCGTCCCCAAACTTGCACCGAGGAAATGGCGAACGGAGCGAGAATCAGTAACCTTAGACCCCTTCCCTTGTGATGCTCTGGTTACTGAGTGTAGGCCAGAGAGACTCGATCTTCCCAATCTCCTGTCCGAATATGTGTAGTTCCCTCACCATCTTCTCTTCTCTGTCTATAGGCCTCACTTCCTCCATCCACCCCCCCATCCTCCTCACCCGTCACCATCCTCACACAGCAGTATGTCAGTAAATCTGCAGAAAAGCTCAGTACCATTAGAATAGTTGGAAAAGTATGAGCAAATGAGAACTGAGTGTGTCCGGACCTCTAGTTCTATCAGCTTGAACCGAGAAAAACAAAATAATGCAGATTGACGTGTATAACACACATATCACATAATATCCCGGTCTGAAACCGTTCTGCAAGACTTACAAAGAAAAATAAGGACTGAAATGAAGAATTTTGGAAAACACCATGTACACTGGAACCCATTTACATTAACTCCACCTGGGAAAGAAGGATGGACAGAATGAAACATAAATACCTTATACAACAGTCAGATGAAACTTCTAAGGACATATTTTCATTAATGGAAACAGGATTAACCACTCCAACGAACATATACTATACTGATAAGAAGTACACGAAACTGAAATTAAATAAAAGCACAAGGATGATAAATGAAGGAAGTATCACGACAGTAGAAACTGTTAACCAATGGAAGAGCATAAACTCCACGCCCAGCAACATCCTTGTAAATTTCCTCAATACTACTTCATCATACTACTTCAGCGTGACATCCCATCTCCTGTACTTAACTCTTTGATACGTGGAGGCCAATGTGCCCAAAGCTTTCTTTACCACCTTTTCTACCTGTGACGCCACTTTCAACAAGTTATGGACCTGTATTCCCAGCTCCCTTTGTTCTACCGCACTCCTCAGTGCCCGACCGTTCAAGCTCCCCTGGTTAGTTCTACCGAAGAGCAACTTCTCGCATTTGTCTGCGTTAAATTCCTTCAGCCATTTTCAGCTCAATTCTCCAGCTGGTGCGGATCCCGCTGTAAGTCATTACAGCCTTCCTCGCTGTCCACTACACCTCCAATCAGGCTGTCACCCGCAGAGTTCAAGTAAACCACATTATCATTCAGATGGTTGATAGAGACGAGAGACAAAAACGTAACCAGCACTGCTCCCTGCGGCACTACAGGAGTCACAGGCCTCCAGTAAGAGATGCGACAATCTCCCTCCACTCTCTGGCTTCCACTACAAAGCCGGTGTCTGATCCCATTTACTACCTCATTGTGAATGCCGAGCGACTGAACCTTCGTGACCAGCCTCCCGTGCGGGAGCTTATCATATGGTTACTTACACCGACACAATCACGTGGCAAACATCATTCACCAAAATGTTGCTTTAAAAGCCAAACTCATAAAAGGTGCCATACATTGCTATAAATACAATCCGCGTCCTGTTTTAGATTCAGTGGCCTACAATAACATGACGAGAGACACGTTATTGCGGGTAGGGCAATCCATAATACCTGGTATAGCACACGAGGACACGTGAGCAGGAAGTGGAGGTGAGAATACAGAGATAGGTAGACGGATAATAATAGTTATGATGATCATTATGATAATAATAACAACAACAGCAACAACAACAACAACAACAACAACAATAACAACAACAACAACAACAACAACAATAATAATAATAATAATAATAATAATAATAATAATAATAATAATAATAATAATAATAATAATAATAATAATAATAATAATAATAATAATAACAAAAATAACAATAATAATAATAATAACTGATGAATTCCTGCAGAATATTGCCCAAAATTGTCAAAGTGCCACCGATAAAGATTGGGTCAAATGTGCTTTGTGCCTTCGGCACCGCTTTGAGAAGTGAAATGAAGTTTATACTGAAAGACAGACTGTTGCACTCCATCACTTGTGAGGGAACGAGACGAGTCAAGCGGCTTCTGTTTCAGTGGGGAACTCGTTTGGGACGAGTGACCATCATCCTACTCGATTCCAGGTTGTTAGAGAGAGAATAGACGTTTCAGTCAATAAACTATGAGGGGTGATTGATAGGTTCGTGGCCTAATGTAAAAGGAGTCAATTTTAGAAAACCTAGCATATTTAATTTTCAACATAGTGCCCTCCTTCATTTGCACACTTAGTCCAGTGGTCGTGGAGCATATTGATCTCTTCTTTGTATAAGTCAGCGTCTTGGACTTCCAGAAACAGTCCACAACATGGGGTGATTGCTAAGTTCGTGGCCTAAGGTAGAAGAAGATGAGCTTTTAACTTCAAACTTTCTGCATTTTCTCTCAAAGTTAAACTGCACGGGCATGTAACGAGAGCGGTATAACTCATCTCTTTCTACCTTAGGCAACGAACTTATCAATAATACCTGCTGTGGCCCACCTGCAGGTCCAAGACGCTCTGTTACATGCACGGGCAGTTCAACTCTTTGAGTGATAATGCAGGAAGTTTGAAGGGAATGACTCATCTCCTTCTTCATTATGCCACGAACTTATCAATCATCCCTGCTGTGGACCACTTCTACAACGAAGAGATCCATATGTTCCACCACCTCTGGACTATGCGTGTACGTGTAGGAGGGAACTATGTTGAAAAATAAATATGCTTGTTTTTCTAAAGTTGATTCCTTCTACCTTAGGCAACGAACCTACCCATCTCCATCGCAAATGGTGTGAACCGTACTTTCGGTGGCATAAGGAAGGAATAATGGGGTCATCATGCACGAAACAGCGCCCCCTAACGCATTCACCAGTGGATTGGGAATTGTCAACCAGGCCAGTCTAAAAAAATCACTAAGCAATTACCATCAACATATCACTTGCAGTACTAGAGCGAAACAACACACTGGACCATTGCTACAACACCGCCAAGAATGCCTACTGTCCTATTCCACGCCCTCACTTCGGGAAGTCTGATCAACTGGCTGTACCTCTACCCCCAAGTATAGGCAGAGACCGAAGACTACAGCAAGTGGAGTGAGGACCAAGACTGTTTGGACAAGGGAAGGACAGGAGAGACTGCAGAACTACCTTGAATCTGTAGACTGGGCTGTATTCAGGGATTCATATTCGAATCTGGATGAGTATGATGTAGTTGTTACGGACTTCATTAAAACTGTGTGGATGAGTGTGCGGCTACAAAGAATTACTGTACAATCCCAACCCAAAGGCCGTGGCTGAACCAGTTGGTACGTTGTCTGCTGAAGTCTAGATCTGTGGCATTTACATTTGGCGACCTGGGTCTGTACCAGTAAAACAGATATGATTTGGGGACGGCGAAGTGACAATTTCCAACGAGCTTGGAGGCGACATCGGATGTACGACAACTCCGGCACGGTCCGCAAAACACTACTTCCTACAATGCGAAACCCAATGGCATGAATGGCAGTGATGCTTCACGACCAGATATACCAAACACCTTCTCTGCGCGAATGTAACGACAGCTGTGAAGATCCCTGCTGGACGCGGTGACTCGGTGATCTTCGTCTCAGAGGCGGATATTAGGCTGTCTTTAAAGTGAGGGAACACTCACAAGGTGAAAGGTTCGACAGAATTCCTGGTCAGGCTCTGAAAACCTGTCAACCAAATGATGGAGGTATTCAAGGACATTTTCAACGTCTCACTGCTACGGGTGGAATTTCCTACTGCTTCAAATGCAGCTACAATTATACCAGTGCCTGAGAAGATTTATGTGAGCTGCCTTAATGACCATCGCCCGGTAGCACTCACATGCACAGTGATGAAATGCTTTGAGAGGGTGTTCATGACTAGAGTGAAGTCCTGCCTCAGCAAACACCTAGACCCACTGCAATTTGCCTATCGCCACAACAGGTCAACATCATAAGCATTCGTAATGGCTCTTCATACGACTTTAGACCACCTGGACAACACAAACACCTGTGCAAGATGCTGTTTGGTGACAGTAGCTCAGCATTCACACCATCATTCCGCAATCTTGATCCAGAAGTTACAGAACCTGGCCCTCTGTGCCTCCGTCTGCAATTGGATCCTCGACTAGAAAGTCGAAAATCTATGCGGATTCGTGAAAATATCTCCTCCACGCTGACGATCAACTTTGGTGCACCTCAGAGCTGTGTGCTTAGCCCACTGCTGTACTCTCGGTATAACCATGACTGTATGGTTAGACGTGGCTCATCTACCACCTATAAATTTACGGATGATACAAGCATTGTTGGTCGAATATGAGATGGAGACGAGAGGGCGCACGGGAACGAGATATACCAACTAGTGGAGTGGTGTCTCAGTAACAACCTGGCACTCAACGTCAGTAAGACGAAAGAGCTGATTGTGGACTTCAGGAACGGCGAGACAAAGGATCAGATGCCGATCCTCACAGAGGGATCAGAAGTGGAGAGAGGAGTGGTTTCAAGTTCCTGGGTGTCTGTTTATACTGAGGACCTAACCTGGTCCCAACAGCTATAAAGAAGGCACGGCAGCGTCTATACATTTTTAGTTTGAAGACATTTGGTATGTGAACAAAATAATCTCAAAAACTTCTTTAGACGGAGAGCATTCTGACAAGCCGTGTCACTGTCTGGAATGGAGGGTTGTTGGTGGGGGGGGGGTGGTGCGGTGCTTCTGCACAGGACCGAAAGAAGCTGTGAGGGTCGTAAATTTAGGCAGCTCCATCTTGGATACAAGCCTGTAAAGTTCCCAGGACACCATCCTGGACCGGTGTCAGCGTCCTTTATTCAGGACCCCTATCAGCCAGGGCATGCCCTTTTCTCATTGCTACCATCAGAGGGGAGGTGCAGGAGCCTGTGGGCACACACTCAGCGATTCAGGAACAGGTTCTCCCGCTCTGCCATCCGATTCCTAAATGGACATTGAACCCGTGCTTACTATCTCACATTTCTATCATATATTATTTCTGTTTTGCACGATTTTTAAAATTCACTATACACCCAATGTATTTAGTTTACTTATTTTTCTAATTTTGCTCTGTTATGTATTGCATTGACCTGCTGCTGCTAAAATACCAAATATTGCGGCACATGCCGGTGATAATATCATGAGAATATCTGTTTGCATTCGGTACTGCAGCGTTCCGGAGAGAGCGAAGGACATGTCAAGGCACAGATGAACTCACCGTTCTTCACTGGAACCAAGAAAGAGGTCACTTTATGCCACTAGACGCGGACTCCTGAGGTCAAAAGAGTGGAACTGTCCCAATGCAAAAGGTTTTGCAATTCAGAAACTCTCCCCCATATGTTTCATGGACATTCTACTGTATTATGATGATATGAAAATTGGCCATAAAACACTTGAAAAGGAACAGAAAGAGAGGAGGGCAAAGAATAATAATGCTCCCTCTCTCTGTATCTGTCTCTCTCTCTCTCTCTCTCTCTCTCTCTCTCTCTCTCTCTCTCTCTCTCTCTTCTCTCTCCCTCTCTCTCTCTCTCTCTGACTGTCTCTCTTACTCTCCCTTCTCTCCTTCAGTCTCTCGCTGTCTCATCTCCCGTCTCTCTCGCTTCTCTCCCTCTCTCGCTCTCACTCTCTCTCTCTCCTTAAGCCAAATACTCATGCCACAATGCTTTTCAATCACAATGTTCAAAAGTTTGTTTTTGAAACATATACCACTTTTCTTTAAATGCTTAATGAGAATCTGCACGTTTTATTCTAACATCTTCGAATTTTACTCCTTTTTTTGCGAAATCTACTGAATATTTTATCAATAAATTATGAACATATAGAACTTCATACATCGATATTATTTGACAACATCTCCCCACATCTGCTACTCAGCTGCTACGCAAAAAGGGTTAACTGCATGTGTCATTTCATTAAATGCCGATATCGTCATTTCCACGGAGGGTTTCAGCGTCACAAGGGAGTTTCCCTCTCCTATTAATAAGCATCTGAATCACTGAGCTCTCACTGAACAGCCGCTCCGGCACTCACAGTGATTCGCCGATCCACACAGCGGGACAGAGAGAGCGCGCTGCAGAAGGAAGGTTTGCTGGTTCCGTAATGGATCAGAGTCCGGGAACAGCAGAGTGGGGAGTGACAGAAATTCCGAAGAATGTCTTCTGGGCTGCTCAGTTTATCATTGCTAATTATGAATGGATGACCCTAGACCTTCGAATTACGTATGCATTAAAAATCATTCAATTGATCTACTTCCCCGTCCTCGCGATCATTGCTCTTCCCGGTAAGTCTCTCTGCAAAGCTCAAACACTATGCAACACTATTAAACTGTTTTCTAATGTTTATCGCCCATTTGAAATCATTGCTGCTGTCGCACACCGCGGATAAGACATTTTGAAAGCTTCAAATTCTGCAGCGATGCTATTCACTGTGACTATCGGCACTGTGCAGGTCGGTGATGTAACCGGTAAACTCTGCCCAACCGTTGCACACATCATGTCATGACCGGGGCGTTGATATTTTGCCTCTGGAAAGGTTGTTTCTTTTGTGTCCCGTCTTCTCCCTCGAGAACATCAGCTGCCGAATCAAGCTGCTTCCAGACCTTGTGTTTACAATGCAAATTAATTTTCCAAATCCAAATATTTGGAAATATAATCCAAATCCGCAATATTCTCGCAGCCAACTGCCAGCCACAAATCTACACACTAGCCACAAATCGGACAAATTCTTCACAGAGAACGCTTCCTGATGTGTGTCACTTGAATATTAGTTTTTTCTCCTCCTTGCAGTGAACCTGGTGACGGTTTTAATCCTGTCCAGAGGAAAGTGCGGTCTCTCCAGAGTTGTCACTCTCTACCTGGTTGCCATGGCAGCGGCGGATGTTATGGTCCTTGTCCTGGACCTGATATTGAGCAAGATTCCGTACACTTACGTGCCAATGAAACTTTTCGTCTGGGCCTGGGATACACCAGTGTGTAAAATCCACGCCGTCCTGCTTTACGCCGCCACCGATTGTTCGGTCTGGTTCACCGTCGCTTTCACCTTTGACCGGTTTGTGGCCATTTGTTGCCAGAAGCTGAAAACAAAATATTGCACCGGGAAAACTGCGGCTGTGATTCTGGGGACAGTGACTGTGATCAGCTGTTTAAAGAACATTTACTGGTATTTTCGGCTCTCAGGACATTATGAAGCGATAATTGCTCCATTTATTTGTCTGAAAACTGGGTATTATGTGTCTTTATCTGTCGCAATGCCAATAGACTTATTTTATTACCTTCTCACCCCTGTAATCCCATTCCTGCTGGTTCTCCTGACAAACGCATTAACCGTCCGGCATGTTTTAGTCACCAGCAGAGGGCGCAGGAGACTCCGGTGTGCTGACAAGGGACAGGGTGCCGGGGACCCGGAGATGGAGAGCCGCAGGAAGTCCCTCGTTTTACTGATGATCATCTCTGGCAATTTCGTCCTACTGTGGGGACCGTTCACTGTGTATTCTTTGTGGAACCGACTGGCTGCTTCCTCTGCGGTGACGCTTCCTCCTGATTCTCTGCGAGAACTGGGCTCGATGCTGCAGCTTCTGAGCTGCTGCACAAACACGGCTCTTTACGCCGTCACCCAGACCAAGTTCAGGGAGCAACTGAAGGACGCGATAAAATATCCCCTGGCTCTCATTGCTGGAAGGATGTCATGAAGTAATGATGTTTCCCTGCCTGGCTCAACTAATTCACCACTCATTGCAAGCAAACTCTGCAGCAAAGGGGACCCGTGTAAATTCGTGTTCGTCTCATTCGTCACTCGCTTTACTATCGCGCATGATTCCTCACTCCAGCTCAACTGACGACCCTTTGAATCGTTTTATTTTCTGCATTCACCAGTGTATATTCCCCTCTCTTCCCGAGTGGAACGACCTACGTTTATCAGTGTATATAGCGCCGCCCTGGTGACCCACAGTTCTGTCTTGCAAGTCCCACCGTCCACCTGGTGCGGATGCACTGCCCCGCTCCAGCGTGCGATTGTGTGTACCCGAAACCTCTCCTGTTCAGCGGTCCAGTTCCTCCAGTTCGCAGTTCGAGACTGGAGATCGTGTCCCGGGTATCGGTGACCGAGACCAAGGATTCCGGAAACATCTTGCAATCTCAGTGTCAACGGGAGCTAGAAAAGTCGGTGTTAGCCTGGTGGAAATGCGAATGTCAGTCCGCAATGTGGGATGCAATTGCTGTAGTTTTTTACAAAGCCTCAGTTTGGTCGAGGGGGAAGGCGGGGACAGACACGTCGCCGGATTCCAATGAGAGAGAAACGCGGGGGAAATACAGCGCACAGACTTTGGTGGTTTACCGATAGGGATCGAGAGACTGAAAACTCTGGAACTGCGTATTCCTTCAGACTTAGCGCAGTCCTAATGCTATTGGCGTGTCTTCCAAACTTACCTGACTTCCCCAAATCTATCAAAGTCATTCAGAGTCATTGGACCAGCCGGTAAAATGGGCTGAGAAGTGGTAGATGTAATTTCATTCAGGGAACTGCGAGCTGTTGCGTTAGGAGGATTCACACGTGTAGTAAACAGAACGATCACGACTGCTGGTGACGCATCACTGACTCTCTGGTATAGTCACTGTGTATTCAGACCGGTCACTGAACACACGGACAAGGTTTCTCCCTCAATATCGGCAATCGTGTTAGAAATGCTTGTATCAGGTCCATGAATATCCGCACAGATCATCTCATTGGTCATTCAGAACTTCCCTCAAAAAACTAACACTGCCGTTACATTTCCTGTCCCAACTCGGACACAGCAGTGACTTTCATATTTAAACTCGTCAATAATAATACCCCATAAACATCGACCACGGACTGTGACTGAATATCCGAGCACAATATTACATTTACTTCTAAATACCCAACCCCTATTCTGCATATTAAATTGTGAATTGTCCATCAAGAGCCGAAGTGTACAACCACGGGATGAACTACTCAGTTGTGCGTTTGCGCAAAATCAAATTAAGACAAGTTATTAAACGATCTCCAATTAAAACACGAATCCCTATGTTATTCCAATCTCAGGATACGTTAGAAATCACCGTTTCAAAGTGAGTCTATCATCAAAGTCCGTATATGTTACCATATCCTATCTCAAGATCTTTTTTTAATTTCTGGCTGTTACAGGAGGGGGTGGAAGAGAAGTAAACTATTTTCCCCCAACTGCTACACATAAGCAGATAGCCGCTGCCAAACAACTGAGAAGGTGCGTTTTAAAGATTTGTGAATGTGAGTCTGCAAGCAGCAGGGAATCAAATCGAGGCAGATCGGCAGACGGAGACTGTCGTGAATCAGTTGCTGTTGGATCGGTACAAACTCTCCACTCGGCATACTGACCGCGTGTCTGTGACGTCCTGGAGAGACACCGCCAGGACTGAAGAGGTCAGCAGACCCAAACACAAACTGAATGCTATGCCAACATGTTAGAGCCATCAAAGCCGTAATTTGGACGTTCAAAAAAGACACTTCAGTTCAATAAACAGAACTCTGTGTTTTTATAGACCTTCAGAAAGACACTTCAGTTGAATAAACAGAACTCTCTGTTTTTATAGACACCGCAGCGCTGCTCTGGGGAATAATGGGGACACGATTTTTTTCTTTCATCCCGCCCCTATCCCAACTTATTAGCTTTATGTATCGCCTTCTATCTTTTATCACCTCCATCTTCATATTCCAGCTCGATCCCCCATCTTTCCCAGTGTGATTAGGCAACTAAATACAGGAGCAGGAGTAGTCCACTCGGCCGACAGAGTCTTCTCTCCCATTCTATCATGGGTCATTTGTATCTACTCAACCCCATTCTCCCGTCTTCTCCCCGTGACGTGGCATCCAGACTAACCAGGAACCAACCAATCCACGCTTTAGTATGCTCAGTGTTTTGGCGTCTACAGCCGTCGATGGCAATGAATTACCCAGGTTCAACATCATCTGGCTGAGCGAATTCCTTCTCGTCTGTGCTCTAAATGGTCGACTTTCTGTACTGACGCTGTGCCCCCTGGTCCTGTTTCCACAGTTACTCCATCGAGTCCTTTGGGTATTCGATAGATTTCCATAAATCCACCCTCCATGTTCTGAACTCAGGCGAGTACAGGTTCGGAACCTTCAAACTCTCCTCCTACGCTCAGCCGTGCATTCCCGGAGTCATTCCCGTGAACCTCCCTGGACGCTTCCCAATACCAGCACTACCTTTTTTACTGATGTGTCCCAGACCGATCACAATACTCCGTGTGGTCTGATGAACGCAGTCAAACTCTCCTCATCCGCTCAGCCGTGCATTCCCGGAGTCATTCCCGTGAACCTCCTCTGGACCCTTCCCAATACCAGCACCACCTTTCTTAATGAGGGGTCCCAGACCGATCACAATACTCCGTGCGGTCTGATGAACGCGGTGAAACACCCGCTGAGCGTTTATCTACATTCATTAAACCATAGAGCGACCAGTTGGTTTCTGCAGTAAAATTAAGTCAAACACCATGTTTCCTCCATAATCTATCCACCTGCTGATATGTGGAATCACGGTTAACAACTGAGCTCTCAGAAATGCGCATGCGTTTAGTGGTGATCTATTTTACTTGCCGTCTATCCTGTAGAGATGAAATGTGCCCGTCATCAGATATGTAATATGTAAGGATCAGTTCAGCTGTTCACACGGATGGACGCTCTGCAGAACATGGGAACTGTCGGGGACGGGTCACTCGTGTCCCGCCCGTTCTTTCTTTATTTTATTTTCATTCTCTCCGTTCGGTGTCATTCTTCTATCTGATTATGTTCACGGTGTTTTACTCCGGGCTTGTCCAGTCAGAGTGGATCAGCTCCCTTTTCTCCATTCTCCTCGCTGTTTCTCATTCTCCTATTTAGTGATGTTCACGGTGTTTTACTCCGGGCTGGTCCAGTCAGAGTAGATCAGCTCCCTTTTCCCCATCCTCCTGGCTGTTTCTCATTTTCCTATTTAGTGATGTTCACGGTGTTTTACTCCGGGCTGTTCCAGTCAGTGTGGATCAGCTCCCTTTTCCCCATCCTCCTCGCTGTTTCTCATTTTCCTATTTAGTGATGATCACGGTGTTTTACTCCGGGCTGGTCCAGTCAGAGTGGATCTGCTCCCTTTTCCCCATCCTCCTCGCTGTTTCTCATTTTCCTATTTAGTGATGTTCACGGTGTTTTACTCCGGGCTTGTCCAGTCAGAGTGGATCAGCTCCCTTTTCCCCATCCTCCTCGCTGTTTCTCATTTTCCTGTTTAGTGTGTTCACGGTGTTTTGCTTCCGATTTCACTCCCGATCCCCTCGATTACTCCGGAAACTTCCCCGCTAATGTCTTCAACCTCGCCGATATATAAATTTAGATTGGTGTGTTGCAGCATGAGGAATCATCATCGGAGCACACAGCGGAGTCGTGTGTTTTGTTTTCTTTCTCAACAATCTCTCCATCTCCTGACTGCTCCCTCTTTGTTCTTTCATATCCCAAGGCTCCGTGACAATTTGCTTCTTTGCTTCTCCCTCTGTTCTCTGTTTCTCTCCGACCGCACATCCGGTCCCCTACTGAGCAAACTACATCTCATTGTAGCATTTTGGAACATATATTTACACTGATTATAAATGTACGCTGCACTTTATAGAACTTACAAAGCCACCGAAAAAAAGCGTCTGATCTTTTTCCTTCTCTCTCTCTCTCTCTCTCTCTCTCTCTCTCTCTCTCTCTCTCTCTCTCTCTCTCTCTCTCTCTCTCTCTCTCTCTCTCTCTCTCTCTCTCTCTCTCTCTCTCTCTCTCTCTCTCTCTCTCTCTCTCTCTCTCTCTCTCTCTCTCTCTCTCTCTCTCTCTCTCTCTCTCTCTCTCTCTCTCTCTCTCTCTCTCTCTCTCTCTCTGCAACTAACTGGAAATTATCTTGCAATATAATCGATTTTTGGAAAGAAATAGGAAATATGATACAGGAAATCCGAATTAGAACAGAAATTGCAGAAAACGGTCAGCTGATAATGTAGGTTCCTTTTCGAATAATAATTGATATTTGAGGTGTCTGTAGTTACTGTTCACCACAAGGAAAAACACCACAGTACCTCGTGTCTGTGGATTCGAACAAGGTATCTTCATTCATTCATCATCTGGTGGGTCATCCACCCGATCGGAGTTTCACCACAAGGAGAAACACCCCAGTACCTCGAGTCTGTGGATTCGAACACGGTATCTTCTCACATTCATCATCTGATGGGTCTTCCACCCGATCGGAGTTTCACCACAAGGAGAAACAACGTACCTCGTGTCTGTGGATTCGAACACGGTATCTTCTCACATTCATCATCTGATGGGTCTTCCACCCGATCGGAATTTTACAACACCATTGAAGTAGGAGTCGGGACGACGGGTAACTTCCGGGCGTGAAGGGATTCATGCCACCACTTTGTCCATTCTCTTTATCAGTCTCTGTCCTCCTGCGCCCGCCCTCCTTAAAACAACACTTGCTGCTTTTCCACCTGTCCACGCTTAGTCCGCAGTCTTCACTGCAGGGCCATCAAATTTATCATCGTTAAAAAAACGGTCCTAACACACCCTTGTGGAAAACTCCTAGTCACGGGTAGGCAACCCGAAAACTGTCCCTTTGCTTTGTTCCCACGCTTTCCCTGTTGTCAGCCAGACGATGCTCGACGTATGCTACTGCCTTTCATGTAATACACTCGGCAGATTCGTGTGCGGAATCTTGTCAAAGACCTTCCGAAAATCGAAGTGCACAACATCCACCATTTCTCATTTGTCCATCCTGCTTGTTAATTCCTCAAATAATTCCAAAGGGTTTGCCAGGTGCCCTTGAGGAAAACTATTTTGCCACGTGTCTTCGAATATCCGGAAACCGCTTCATTAACCATCCACTTCAACATCACCCCGAACACTGCGGTCTAATTATAGAGCTAACTGCCCAATACATTCCTTTCTGTAGCTTCCCGCCCTGCCTGAAGACTGAAGTGTCATTTGGTATTCTCACTCCTCTGCAACCATGCCGGAGTATCGTAATATTTGAAAGATGATTACCAAAGCACCCACAATCCCGTCAGCCGCTACTTTTAAAACTCTGGGGTGTGTTCCCGTCATTTCAAGGTGACCGATCTACCTTCAGACTGATTAGTTTCTCAAACAGCTTTCCCTTAGTCAAAGCAACCGCCCTCACTTCTTCCCCTGACACCCTCGAACTCTCGGCATACTGTCAGTGTCTTCGACAGTAAAGACTGGTGCAAGATACTTGTTCAGTTCGTCCGCCATTCCCTTGAATCCAGTTATTATCTCTACAGCGCTATTTTCCAGCAATGTTTACACTCCCATGTTTTTTACTATATATATATAACCTGTATGATTGTTGATATTATTGGCGTGATACCCTTCATATTTAATTACTCTATTCCTCTCCTCTTATGACCATCTCCAACTGAATCCCACCATGCGTATCTTCAATTCACGCCAAAACCCCTCCCCTCTCCACGCGACTCCTTTGTCCATTCGACCCTCCCCATAGATCGCCCTACTGGCGCTTATGCTTGCAAGCGGAGCAAGTGCTATACCTGCCCCTACACCTCCTCCCTCAGGGCCTTAAACAGTTCTTCCAGGTGAGGTGGGATGTACCTCACAGAAACCTCGCGCATTGTAACTGTTCATCCATGCTCTTGTGCTAATTATAACAATAATTTCGACTTCAGCTTCGCCCCTTGCATTTTAATATCGATATTTAAAACATCGCCCATGTACCTACCGAAGCGCCTCTTCAATGCTCCCAGTGAAGCTGCCTCAACCACGTTCCCTGGCCTCATTCCTGATGCTCAGCACCTTCTAAATCTTTGCCCACTCAGCCTGAACCTGCGCCACTCATTTTGGACAAACCGACGCAACATTCCAATAGCTTTCATCCCCATTCGTCTACTTTCCAAGGCATAAACACTCAGCCTGGCCAAATTCATAATTCTGACCCTCAAGACCAAGTAACATCCTCATAAAACATTTCTACACTACGTCCGGTCTAAACATTTTATTTCAACAACAGAGTGAGCAAAGCTCTCGTGTTCCAGGTACTGAGGAAGATTGTGAGAAAAAGAGCGGCCTGATGATGATGGGCCATTGTACGGGTGGAAATGGTCGTGGGTGAGAGCACATCACACACTGGGTTCAACATTACAGTATGGGGTTTGATACTGCGTATGTCTGCCCGCGCTCCCTCAATATCTATTATATTCCTATATGCACATCCCAGAGTCCAACATGGACACTCTGCTGATGTGGGGGCGTTTGTCCTGTGCACGATCATTTTCCACAGGAGATGTTGCCATTAGATTCCTAGGAACACAGCCGGTATCTGCAACTGTCGTGGGCCTTGTTTACACGTGGAGATAGTTCCTCAAAATTCAGTTCAATACTTATTCAAAGGGTGGCTGCGTAATTCCCTAAGGACAGATGGGCATGTTTAAAGGAGCTGGTGCAGATCACAAACACAGTCTGGTTCTGCTTTGTTTGAATGGGCTGTTATTGTTATTATTATCATCCTGAAGGTAAATCCTCCAACACTTCCCTCCAAGTCCCTGTGTTCCGAGTTTACCACCCGGGATCCCTCTTTCACTTTAGACGGAAGATAATAAAACAGGTGCAGCTGTCGGCGATTCAGCCCCTCAAGCCAGTCCTGACAGTCGATAATATCCATGGATCTTTACCATCTCTCAACTTCTCTCCTGTTCCAGGCTCCCATTGTACTAAATCCCAATCTTTGAATATGTATCCCCTTCCTTATTATGTACAGCCATTGATCTAATCTCAGCGAACCCCTAAGGTGGAGAATTCCAGATATTCACTCATTTCCACGAGAGGAAATTGCGATATACCTCAGTTGTACAAGAGCAAGGATGTCCTTTTCCATTTGTACAGGGCCCTGGTGAGACCACACCTGGAATATTGTGTACAGTTTTGGTCTCCAGGTTTAAGGAAGGACATTCTGGCAATTGAGGAAGTGCAGCGTAGATTCATTAGGTTGATTCCTCGGATGACAGGGCTGTCTTACGCAGAGAGATTGGAGAGATTGGGACGCTGGAATTGAGGAGATTGAGAGGGGATCTGATTGAAACGTTTAAGATAATTAAAGGAATTGATAGGATTGAGGCAGGAAATATGTTCCAGATGTTGGGAGAGTCTAGTACCAGAGGGCATGGATTGAGAATAAGAGGTCAGTTATTTAAAACAGAGTTGAGGAAGAGCTTCTTCTCCCAGAGAGTTGTGGAAGTGTGGAATGCACTGCCTCGGAAGACGGTGGAGGCCAATTCTATGGATGCTTTCAAGAAGGAGCTAGATAGATATCTGATGGATAGGGGAATCAAGGGATATGGGGACAAGGCAGGGACTGGGTATTGATAGTGAATGATCAGCCATGATCTCAGAATGGCCGAAGGGTCTACTTCTGCACCTATTGTCTATTGTCAATCGGCCCCATTATGTCCGCTTGTTGAAAGCTCTGTTGCAAATAGATACATATCCCTTGGGTGGGGTAAGTGGAGATTACACGGAATCCCCGGGATCTCAGATATTTAACCCGGGTGTTCCAGATTCCTCCAACATCCCAAATATATGTGTGATTTTGGTTTGTTTTATGTGTCTCTTTAAATGCAGGTGAGCGGCAGGCTACGCATGAGAACAAGTGGGAATGTAAGGGGAGTATGAAGGGCTGGGGCATATTTGGTTTTAAAATAGACTTTGATGGCTGGCAAGAAGTTCATAGGTTGAAGTGCCCGTTTTCGTGCTGGTGTTTCTCTGCCTCCCTCTCAGCATCTACCCGGCTGTGTCCTCTCAGGTTCTGTCTGGTTCAAATAGGTCACCCCTCACTCTATAATCTTTAGCCTTTCGTGATAAGAGCACACCTTTGATTCAGGAATTCGCTGTGGTGATAGGTTCTGGACTGTCAACGTGAACGTATTCTCTCTTAAATAGGGAATTCTGAGCCGTACATAGTAGTCGAGGTGTGGCTGTGTTAATACACTGCACAGTTGTATTTCTAAACTCCAGCCCTGTTGTAATAAATACAACAGTGTTACTTGCTGCGTTAACAGTATGATGCACCATCATACATACTTTTCTAAATCTCACACGGAAGGACATCCCAATCGCTTTGAATTTCACTTCTGTGTAATATTCTTCACTTGATGCTTCTTCCCTCAATCACTAACCTGCATGTGCAGACTTTTTATTTACTCTTTCTATCTATCAGTACGCAAGTCCAAATTTGCGCATTGCAACCGGCCCTCTCACCTCCTTTCAGGTTAAAAGCAAACTTGGATACACTCTCCAAGTCATGATTACAAGAGGAAATACAGACGATGTCCGTGTCGGGTACTAACCGAATCGAAGTGACGAAACCCGAGCGCGAGGCCGTGTCGAAGTAACACAGAACGAGGAATTACCCAATATATTATCGATTTAAGAAACTGGACAGATCGAAATGGGTCGTTGTCGGAGTCGCAGTCGAGGGACTGTTCGGCTCTGCTCGCTTCTCCGCGGGGTTTGCTCGCCTCTGTGCTGGCCTGAGGCTGTGGCCTACAACTGGTGGATTCTTGTCCGGCAGCAGAGATGTCTGACTTTGTGACCTTGAGTTGTGAATACTGTTTTCGTGCTTTTGTTTTTGAACGATCTTTCTCTCTCACACACACACGCTGTTTGCTCTCTCTCTCTCTTGTTAAAGGAACAGTCCACTTTCAAATAATTATTCAAATCTCGTCACGCTTCTCTCCTTTTAGGATAAATGTTGATGAAATAACATTTTTTGTGTTAATTAATGATTATGCAGCTTAAAGCAATACACTTGTAATTATCAGGTAACATAGCAAAGCATTACAAACTTAAACATAACATTAAGCTGAACAAACTATAATATTTTCAGTACCATTCACGTGTTTTATTTCCAAGTCAAAATCTTCCAAGATCAGACTCCAGTTCAGCAACCTTCTATTCTTATCATTCATTTTACCCAGAAACACTGATGGATTATGGTCCGTGTAAACCACAAGTGGCTTCTGCGCAGGACATATGTAGTCAGCGAAGTATTGCAATGCTGGCAGCTCTTTCTCAACGGTGGCATAATTTTTCTAATGCGCATTAAATTTCTTTGAGAAATAAGCTACTGGATGTTCAATTTCATCATCATGCTTTAACCATATAACATTCAGCCTGAGACTCATTCCACCGAGATGTAACACTGAGTGTTACAGGAAGTCATTCCTGCCTATGGCCATCAAACTTTTCTAATCTTCCCTCGGAGTGTCAGACACACTGAGCCAATAGGCTGCTCCTGGACTTATTTCCACTTGCAAAGATTAAATTATTATTATTTAATTATTGATGGTTTTATATTGGTATATTTCTACACTATTCTTGGTTGGTGTGGCTGTAACAAAACTCGAGTTCCCTCAGGATCAGTCTGCCTGTCTGTTCTACAGGTTCCACAGTGTTAAAATGAGAGAACAATAGCTGTAGCTTTTATCCGTCATCTTTACAAATCTACATACGAATTATCACCGAATGTAACGTGTCATGAGGGGTATCATCTTCAAATGAATAACCACATCACACCCAGGCAAGGGTTAACACATAAGTGGTCTCTGCAGGATACCCCAAATCAGATCCACTCCTATGGGTTAAATGAGGTGACAACCACACATTCGATGTACGGTGAATCGATAATTTGTCCACCCTTGTGGCAAAGTAAAGTTACAAACAGTGACCCTTGGCCACTGGTTCCCTGGTTTCGATTCTTCCATTTTTCCTCCTTCGTCTCCGTCTGACTCTGAGTGTCTGTGTCCTCGGTTAAAACTAAACAAGCTGCGAGTCAGACTGATTCACCTTCGGAATCTCTCTTAAAATGACAGTCCATATCAAATGAAACCTAGGGATTCATAACAATGGCCACTCCCCACTATGAACTGACTTGTGTTCCAGTATTTGGGATGACTGAGTGAATCCTTTCCCACAGACTGAGCAGGTAAACGGCTTCTCCCCAGTGTGAACCTGCTGATGTCTCTGTAGGTTAGCTAACCGAGTGAATGTCTTCCCACAGACTGAGCAGGTGAACGGCTTCTCCCCAGTGTGAACTCGCTGATGACTATGTAGGTTGGAAGAGTGAGCGAATCTCTTCCCACATTCTGAGCAGGTGAATGGCTTCTTCCCAATATGAACTCGATGATGTCTCTGTAGATTGGATGACTGAGTGAATGTCTTCCCACATTCTGAGCAGGTGAATGGCCTCTCCCCAGTGTGAACTCGCTGATGCACCAGTAAGGTGTATGACTCAGTGAATCCTTTCCCACATTCTGAACAGGTGAAAGGCCACTCCCCAGTGTGAACTTGCTGGTGTGTCAGTAGTTGAGATGACCGAGTGAATCCCTTCCCACACTCTGAGCAGGTGAATGGCCTCTCTCCAGTGTGAACTCGCTGATGACAAAGTAGGTTGGATGAGTGAGCGAATCTCTTCCCACATTCTGAGCAGGTGAATGGCTTCTCCCCAGTGTGAACTCGCTGATGACTCAGTAGATGGGATACCTGTCTGAATCCCTTCCCACATTCTGAGCAGGTGAACGGCTTCTCCTCAGTATGAACTCGCTGATGACTCTGTAAGGTGGATGACTCAGTGAATCTCTTCCCACAGACTGAGCAGGTGTACGGCTTCTCCCCAGTGTGAACTCGCTGATGTACCAGTAAGGTGGATGACCGAGTGAATCCCTTTCCACACTCTGAGCAGGTGAACAGCCTCTCCCCAGTGTGAACACGCTGGTGTGCCATTAGGTCAGATGACTGAGTGAATCCTTTCCCAGATATTCAGCAGATCACCAGCCTCTGCCCAGAGTGAACTGGTGTGTCCACAGGTGGGAAGACTGACTGAATCCTTTCTCACACACAGAACAGGTGAATGGCCTTGCCTAGTGTGAATGTACTGATGTACCTTCAATTGTGATAACCGAGTGAATCCATTCCCTCTATTTGAGCAGGTGAATAGACTTTCTCCTGTGTAAAATGATGGGTTGCCAGTTGGTAAGATGACCGAGTGAATCCCTCCCCACAGTCTGAGCAGGAAGGATGATCGAGTGAATCCCTCCCCACAGTTTGAGCAAGAAGGATGGTCAATTGGATCCCTTGCTCCACTTCTTAAATTTCTGGACAGAAACAACCAAACTGGTGTGCCATGTTTGAACTTCCTGGAGACAAATTCCTTCTTGTTTTTAACCTGTAAAAAGATTTACAAAATCCATCAATGGGTGTAGGACAACATTTCAGATGAGATTACTTGAGTTACCAAGGTTTGATCTGATATCACACTGTTACAGTGAGGTACAACCCAAGTTGGACAGAGAAATCATCTCCTGACTGGGCAGAGGGCTGGTATCTGGAATGACCATCAATTTCCTGATGCTCTTCCTGTTTCTATAAGAATCGAGCATTTCTGGCATCTCCAATTTGTACCTTGGTGGAGTTGGACTCTCTCCATTGGTATTACTCCCTGTTCCTGCTGAGCTGCATGGGTGCCTGGCCGCACAGTAAGAAAAACTGTCTCACGCAATTAGTCTTTCTTGATGTGCATCTGGGATTTTCTTTTATGTATTATAAACTTAAAGTGCCACAGTTTTAATGTCATATAAAAAATTCCTGTTGAGGTGAATGGTTGGTCCGCACAGCTGTTAAAAAGACACAGTGAATTTTTGTAATATTTCACATTCTTGTAGGAAAATTACAACACAGAAACATGCCCTTTGAGCCATCTAGTCTGTGCTGAACTATTTATACAGCCCACTCCCATACCATCCAGGTACCTACATGCACCTCTGAAATGTTGAAATCGAGCTCGCATGCACCAATTGAGCTGGCTGTTCATTCCACACCCGTATGACTGTCTGTGTGAATAAGTTTCCCCTCATGTTCCCCTTATCATTTCACCTTTCACCCTTAACCCATGGCCTCTGGTTGTAATCCCACCCCATCTCAGTGGTAAAAGCCAGCTTGCATTTACACTATCTATGCCCCTCTATCACAATCAAATCTCCCCTCAATCTCCTACAGTTCAAGGAATAAAGTCCTTACCTGTTCAATCTTTCCTTATAACCCAAGTACTCCAGACCTGGCAACATCCTTGTGAATTTTCTCTGAACTCTTTCAAAGTCCTTACATCTTTCCTGTAGGTTGTGACCAAAACTGCACTCAGTACTCCAAATTAGGCCTCACCAATGTCTTCTACATATCAACATCACATCCACCTATTGTTGTCAGTACTTTTGTTCATGAAGGCCATTGGGCTAAAATCTTCCCTTCCGTCTCTATCTAACTGTGATACAACTTTCAGTGAATTAAAGACTTTCTTCTACAACAGGTCCCTTTCTTGTACAACACTCCTCCGTGCCCGACCAGTCACTGTGAAACACCTCCATTGGTAGGTCAGACCAAAGTGCAACAACTCACACTGGTCTGCATTAAATTCCTTGTTCCATTTCTCAAACCATTTTGCCAGCTGGTCCAGATCGCACTGCAAGTTTAAATGCTTTTTTGGCATTGACTAGATGGGCCAAAGAGCCTGTTTCTTCACTGAACCTCTCCGTGTTTCTATGGCAGAGAAGCTGGCCAAACTTGTTTGGAAGGGAAAGGGTAGGATTGACAATTGGGCAGCAGTGGCTGGAGTTTCTGCAGCAATTCAGGACCTGAGTGATTCTGCAGAAGTGGAAGCATTAGAAAGACAGGAGGACACAACTGTGGCTAAAACGAGAAGCCAAAGACAACATAAATGTCAAAGAGAGGGCAAACAAAAGAACAAAAACTATTCGGAAGCTTTGAGAAACCAAAAGAAGACAACAAAAAAATTCAGATGAGCTCAGTGCATGGAATCATGACTTCTAGTCATTAATGGGTCTCGGTACCACCCAACAGTCTGAGGCATTTAGAGTAACAAAATATACAAGGCTTCAATTTACCTTTCAACTTTCATTTTGGCAGGCACATACAAACTCTGCATCCTCAAAAATTCACATCTGAAGGCCTCCCACTTACAGGTACTCCTTTGCCAGGAGACAGCCTGTCCCAAACCACACTTGTCAGATCCTTTCTGATAGCATCAAAATTGACCTTTCTCCAATTTAGAATCTCAACCCGTGGTCCAGTCCTCTCTTTTTCCATATTTACTTTGAATCTCATGGCATTATGATCACTAATTTCTGTCACCAGCCCTGATCATTTCCTAACAGGTTATTGCACACTTCTACATCAGGAATTCTACGTATTGATTTAGGGCACATTTGACAAACTCTACCTCATCTAGTCCTTTACAGTTTATGAGTCCCAGTCAATATATGGAAAGTTAAAATCACTTACTGAATCAACCTTTTTGTTTATTGGCATGGTCTGCAATCTCTCTACAAATTTGATCCTCTAAATCCCTCAGACTGTTGGCTGCAACCAAGTCCCAGTATTGGTTACAATACCTGAATTCCCTACCTGAGCTCATCTGGCTTTCCTACGACGCTTCTTGCGTTGTGATATACACAGCTCAGCACATTCATCATACCAGGCTCAACCATCTAACTGCTGAATCTATCTATGATCTGAACATCTGACTGGTGTCAAGGAAACAAAACCTCCATCATTGTCACAAAAACAAAGGAGCTGATTGTGGACGACAGGAAGAATGGAGACAGGCTAACCCCTATTGACATCAATGGATCTGGGGTTAAGAAGGTGAACAGCTTTAAGTTCCTCGGCATAAACATCACAAAGCACCTTACATTGTCTGTGCATACCGGCTGTGTTGTGAAAAGAGCACAGCAGTACCTCTGTCACCTCAGATAGTGGAAAAAGTTGGAGATGGGGACCAAAATTCTGAGGACTTTCTACAGGGACACAATTGAGAGCATCCTGACTGGCTGCATCTCTGCCTGGTATGGGAACTGTACTTCCCTTAATTGCAGGAAACTGCAGAGAGTGTTGCGGACAGCCCAGCACATCCGTAGTGGTGAACTTTCCACTATTCAGTACATTTACACAGACAGATGTATAAAAAGGGCCCAAAGGATATCAGGGACCAAATTCACCACAACCACAAACTGTTCCTGCAGCCACCATCCAGGAAACGGTACCACAGCAAAAGGAGCAACAGGCTCCGGGACATCATCTTCCACCAGGTCATCAGACTGATTAATTCATGCTGATACAATTGCATTTCAATGTTATATTGACTGTCCTATGTACAAACAATCTATCATAAATTACCATAAATTGCACATTTCACATTTAGATGGAGACATAACATAAAGATTTCTACTGCTCATGTTTATGAAGTATGTATCTAATGAAGTCAATTCAACTTAATTCACCCTCTCCATTATCTGTTTGGTCATTCTGGCTCCCATTCCCGTAACAGCTTATTTTAACCACATCACCCGCTCCACCCTCACTAGCACTAGCATGCCTTACCACTTGGATATCAGTCCCCTCTTGTTCTGTTCCCCTAACTAATGAATCCCCTATCACCCCTTTGACCTTTTTCTGTCAGGTAATCCCCTTCACCACCAGTTTCTAAAGTGGTCTACCTTTTGTTGTGTTTGATGGGCACAAGAGTACTCTGCAATGGCTATTTAACCTCATTCCCCTTCCTGACTCTCTCCCAGTTTTCTGTGTCCTGCACCTTGGGTGTAACTCACCATGTCATATCTATCACCACCTCCAACTCCCGGACGATCCAGAATTCATCCATTTCAGGTTCCATCTCCTTAACGTGCAGGGTGCACATCTGGTAGGTGAGGACATCAAGGACACTGGAGGTCTCACCACCTTCCCACCAATGTCCCCTCTAATTTGTAATGACCAGTGTGCACACAAATCCTGTACTGTGCACTTTTTTTACTCGGTGACATGTGCACAGTAAATTTTATACAGAGAGGTAATTGTTTTCACAGCTAGCAAATCACTGTTGATAAGTACTTTGATCTCTCCTAGATTTGATTGAGTTCATCTGCACTCTCACACAACCTATGTAGCAGGCCTGTAATGGGTAATGAAGGATTTTCTCATCAAAGCTTTTGCATATTGTCCATATGTGGTTTGCTTGCTAAATTATGCTTTAAAAAGTCAGATTTGCAAATATTACTCCACTTCTTCCCACTTACAAATTCTCCAGCACCTCTTGCATTGCCACAATACACACAGGTAACACCAGTTTCTATATTGGGCATAAGATTTCCCCTGAACCCTCCTGAGCAATTGAGGGTATATAAAAAATTCATTTTGAACCTGTGTAACCTCTGGCTAAAAGAATAGTTGGGAGTGAATAGGAATTTTGAACTGAAGTGAACTCAGTCTTCAGCGTTTAGCTAAGACAGACTCATTACCAGTTCTCTGTGGCTTGCAGAGAGACACATTGAGAGCTGATCAGATTATACATTGTATCCTCGTTGTGAGTAAAGGGAGGAGGACTCACTGATAGGGACAGGAATGAACATCTGTTTGTAATTAAGTCAGGGCCTTGCAAAGGGAATAACTGAAAAGGACTGGACAGTCCATCCATCTATAATTAAAACCAAACTCTGTTATCTAAGTAATTAAGTTTTGCATCAACACACTTAGGGTGTGTGCCAGTTCAAATAACATCTTGCAATATTAATGTATGGGATGTACTATGTATAAATATATGGCTGTAACCCAAGTCATTCGACTTGTCAGAAGGTGGCAGTGCTCCCCTTTGACAACTGGGTCTCAAAACTCCTGCAGGCATTTGAATGCACAATAAACCATGGCGTCGATAAGAAGCTGGTCTCCTGAGTTTTATTCAGATTCAACTTTAACATTTGGCATCATGAACAGCATCCCAATATAGGGAGTGCCAAGCAGACGGGCTGAGTAAGCAGCTGGACCACTCTGGGGACTGCGGAGACCGAAAGGGAGCCCAATGGGTATTTGTCACTCACCGTTAGTTCCTTTGGACGTACGGTGCCTCACTCAAGGCTGATCACATACCTTGACAGGATCGGGAAAGAATTTGTTGGGAGATTTGTATAAGGTAGGCAAAATTTTACTAAGTGGCCAGGAGGCAGACATGCCAGGTAAATTCATCAATTAAGCAGGAGGTGCAGGCCGGGTAAATTTATCTCATTGTTAATTGAGCAGGAAGCTTTGTGCCCAATAAATTACATTGGTCAATTGCAGTCAATTGATACAAGTAGGCCAGCAGCAGCCCGATACAATTTGTATAAGAGTTCTTCAGACAAGGAAAAATATTTGTGAATATTGAGTGCAGCGCTGAATAAGAAATTGGAGAACAAAATGCGGCCATGGATGGGGGAGGGTGCAGGAGCCTGGGTTATTACCTCATGAGAACAAGCAGTAAATTTGATTTTTAAAAAGAACTGAGGAAAGAAGTGGAAATTGTTGAAAAGGGAATGGAAGGAAAAGGCAGTTGTAAAGCGGAACTTTGCTGGCTATGCCACTGGTGGCATTGTGGCTTCAGCGTTGGACTTAGAGGCAAGAGGTCCGGAGTTCGAATGCAGCCGACTCCCTTGCACACTTTCATCTGTGCTGGGTTAGAGCTGGTGAACAAAACAACTCACCCAGCAGAAGGCAATGGCAAACTACTGCTCTAACTTGCCTTGTACATGATTTCCCAACACCACACAGTGGCGTAGAAGGAAATCCTTGGCTAACTGGAAAAAATTCCGTATGTGACATACCTTTAAAGTGGAACAGTATATTATCAGCAAGTTGGAGGAATAATGCATGTGATAAAGGGATAGAGTAGTGGTCACCAACCATTTTAAGCCCAAGATCCCCTACCTTGGCCTTAGTAAAATGCAAGATCAACCCAGATCAATTAGTTACACACATGCGCACCAGGGCAGAAAAGACCGGAAGTAAAGCCCCACAACCTGGAAGTAGCAATAATGTATAAACACTGGGGCACCCGCCCTTTTTTTGCACCACAGACCGGTTTAATATTGACAATATTCTTGCGGACCGGCCGACGGGGGATGGGGTGGGTGGGGGTGTTAAACACAATGGGAATACAGCGATACTCGAAACTGGTTCCTTATGTCCAGTCTATTCTGTAATTTAGTTTTCGCAGCTCTCGGCACTTACCTTCTGTCCCGCACTGCTCAAGTTTTCTCCGCTGAAAAAGCTCAACACATTTGCGTTTAAGTGCAGGGTGCTTGGACTCGGGGTACCGAAGCAGTTTGGAGGGCTTCATTGCCTCATTGGACAGCCTCCTGCCCGCCCGCCGCCAGATGCCTTGGCTTGGTTTGGTTGGTCGTGGGTCGGGTGAGAGGACAATGTCAGGACCGGAGGTCCCTGTCCTGGGGCCTCGGCAGTCACAGTCCGGAGAGAGTGACCGGCCGAGCAAGGAGTGTGACAGAGCACGCGCCCACCCCCCCCCTGTAGGACCTATCAGCCGACAAAAGTTTGTTTCAGTAGATCACAGCACGGTAGCTGGTCTGATACCTATAAAACGCTGAGCCCGAATTAGGTCGTCTGCGAATATTTTAGCACTGCATTCCCCACGAACATTCAGTGTGCTAAACAGGTTTAGAAGCAGCACTCCAGGCCAGTAGTGATGGCACTTCCCACCGGCCGCCCGAGGCCAACTGGTGATCTCTGGCACGAGGGTGCCACTGCGGTTCGGCGACTGATGACCTCGCGTGCACTCAAGTTCAACAGTGGGCTGACAGGGAACGAGGAAAGGTGCAGCTGTCTCATGTTGTTTCCTCATGGCCCAGTGGTTGGGGACACTGTGTAGTTACACGCATGTAGAAAGAATGGAACTAAAACCCCACAACCCGGAAACAATCTCTCAACAGTTTCTTTCTTCCTTTCTTTTTCCTGGGATCTACTGGCGAAGTCTCAAAGATAGACTAGTCGATCACAATTGACAGGTTGGCGATCACTAGGATAGAGGTAAGTACTGCAGAAGGAACACCAAAGGTTGGGAGACATTAAAAACAGAGCGTGAATGGGTGGATGGGCGCCGAAAACGACAGCAGGAGAAACACCGTAAGCAAACCGAGGCCAGCCTACATGGGAGAGAAAGGCAGGAACGTCAGTCTAAAGTTAGAACTGATAGGGAAACATGGGATCCCGAACCCGTGTCTGGCATATCGACCCTGTAGAGTTTTGTGGCCTGCTACAGCACTTTCTCAGGAAACCAAGCCTTTAATGATGGGAATCTGTCCACCCAATTTAATGTCTTACTGCTTCAATGCTTACCAACTAAGTTAGCCCACATCATTAACAAATAATATGGATTGGCCAGACAATGACCAAAATCGAATGCAACGAGCTTTAACGTATCATTGGAACACGGCTTTCAAATGCCAATCAACCCCGAAGAGAACTAATATTACAGGTGAATGGAAACTGCCTCTGTCTGTCGATGGAGTAGCACTAATCCTGTGCTGCTCTTAGTTTTCTCTCCCGCTCACAGATTAAATTTTGAATTTCAAATTTTTAATTGCTGATTCTTGAAGGGGAGTGATATGTCTATGTCTACGAGAAGTGGGAAAAATCTGCATGAACCTACTGACAAAGGTAATGAAAAAGGAAAGACGCCGAAGGAAAGATCTGTTGAAATGCCATCATGGGCTGAAGATATTGTTTGGACACTGAAATCAATTCAAGATCAGAATTAGGCAATTAAAGATCAACTGAAAATGAATATAATGAAATGAACTTATTTCTGGGAAATCTTAAAGATATGGAAACTCAAGTTACTAATCATGAAGAGGAATTGAAGTCAACTAAGCAAATACTGTCTGAAACTACAACCCATTTGGAAAAATATCGTTAATAAGATTATTGATTTGGACACTAAGTCTCGCAGAAACAACATATGAATCGTTGGATTGCAATAAGGAGCTGAAAATGGAGACTTAATGATTTACTTTGCTAAGCTCTTTCATGATCTATTTCTGACTATTTCATCACAGCCACCTGCTATTGAAAGAGCACACAGGCTGTCCACTTCGAAATTTAAAGACTCAACCAGACCAAGATTTATTTTGGTTTGTTTTCATCACTTTAAAATTAAAGATCAAATAATGCGACAGGCAAGAAACAGAGTTTTCAGATTCAATGAGTCTGAGCTCCATTTTTACGAAGATTATCCGAAAGAAGTAATGGAACAAAGAGCAAGATTTGCTTTGGTAATGAAACAAGCATATGATAAGAAACTATTTCCCTCTTTGAGTTACACGACAAGAATGAAAGTTTTTCCTCCTAATTCTTCCCCATGTACTTTCTTTGACCCAAAAGTCGAGCTGGATTTTGTCCAGGCTATACCTGTTACCGTCACTAACGTTACTACCGAATGAACTATCTGTAAAGCTGTTTGATTATCTGTATATTACTCACACTACGAAAAGAAGATACATCAAGGCTATTTGGATATTTCATTGACAGATTGATAAAAGAAGAAAAGAAAACCTGCTCATCATTATATCCTATCTGATTTTTTTTGGAAAGAAGATTTACGGATCAAGTTTGACTGTTTAAATGGTTAATTACATATTTGACTGAGAAAAGTGGATAAAAGGATTTGTTCCCTTTATCTAATATTTGGTTTGATTTTTTGTTGTTTCTTAAATTACTAACTGGTAGTTTTTTTTTCTACCAACAGGGTTTCTTTTTATATATTTATCTGGGAGGGTTAAGTTACTATGATTTTACTAATTAATATTTTCATCAATTTAGTTCTGTTAAGTATACTATTAACTTTTTTAAATCTGTTTTATTATAGCGCCCTATAACTGAATTTAAAGTTTTCTTAGGGATTTAAAGCTAAACTTAAGATGGGGCTGGTTTTTCTCTCTAAGAGATTATATTATTTTGATTATTTTTCTGTTTAAAAAAATGATGGAATGTAAACACTCTCCTTTGTTGAGACTTTACTGTCTTTCTTGCAAGGTCATTTTATATATTTTATGTACTGGCTGGGGGGAGGCAGAGACGAGACCAACAGAGTGGCCCATGTCATTGCATCTATCTTAGTTCACTTGCCTTTTTTTCAGGCTTTTGGGAGGGTGGGTGGGTTTAGAGTTAGGAGTTTTTTCCCATTGGGTGGTTCCGGAGCATGTGTGTTTTCTATATGGCTTTATTCTTCATCACTGCCATCTTTGATAATCCCATAATGGTATGCGTTCTTCGCAAGTATAAAGTCAATTACAATAAAATTATAGTATGGCATTTAAATGGATTAATGTAATAAGTTGGAATGTACGTGGTTGGAATCATCCTATTAAATGAAACAAAGACTTAAAATTATTAATCGATTCCAACCTGATATAATTTTTGTTCAGGAGACACATAGCAAGGCAGGAGATCAAAATAGATTTTTTTGCTGGTGGAATGGAAAACAACTCCATGCTACCTCTCAGAGCAAAACTAAGGGTGTGTCTCTCTTTATTAAATCTAATATATTTACACAAGAGGAAATTGAATCAGATTCTAATGGTAGATTTTTAATAGTTAAAGGAGTGTTTGTAACAGAAAGGTTGTTTTGGTTAATTTGTCTGGTCCTAATTTAGATGATCCTTCTTTTTTAAAAAGAATATTTGCTTTACTGCCAGATTTAAATGAGTATATGTTGTTAATGGGTGGGGATTTTAACTTTTGATTAAATCCTATGATTGATAAGAGCTCAACTAATCAACGACTTCCAAATCGTTTTGCATCAGTTATTAACTCTTTTTTGACTGATTTTGGGTTGATCGAATTATGGGGACATTTACACCCTGGTAACAGAGAATATTCGTTTTCTTTCCATGTTTATAAAATATATTCAAGGATTGATTATATTATAGTTAATCCCCGTCTTTTGCCTAATGTTAAAAACTGTGAGTATGACGCTATTGCTATACCTGAACATGCGCCTTTGAGTTTGTCCTTTGAATTTGACGATGACATTTTTGTCCGTCCACCATGGCACATGTCTCAGACTTTATTGCAAAGCTCTGACGTTACCAGTTTTATCGAAAGCCACACAAAATAATTTCTTTCTTTTTGATGATATAGGAGGTATGTCTAAATTAATTATATTGGATACATTTAAAGCATTTTTACGTGGTCAGATTATTTCTTATTCAACTAAACTTAAAAAACAGACGAAAGCAAAATTAGATAAAATTTCAAAACAAATTAAAGATTTAGATAATATCTATGTGACTTCCCCTAATATTGACATTTTAAAAAAGGGTGGAACTTCAATCATAATATAACCTATTATTAACGCATTCAATTGAAGTTTATCTACTTAAGTTAAAGAGCCAATTTTATACGCTTGGAGATAAAAATAATAAACTACTTGCATCTCAATTAAGATCAGCTGGAGCCAAGAGGCAAATTTTGAAAATTCGTAGAAAAGCTGGTACCCTGGCTCGGCATTATGAAGAAATTACCAAGATTTTTCAAGACTTTTATACTGAAGTTTATAAATTTCAATGTCCAGTAGACTCTTCTGAAATGAATGTGTTTTTTTTACGAACGATTGCTTTTCCTAAAATTTCTGTTGAGGATCAAAAAACTCTGGATGCCTAAATTACTGAATCCAAAATTCATAAAGCTATTTTCTCAATGCAGTCTGGTAAGGCCCTGGGACTTGCCGGTTATCCTGTAGAATTTTATAAAAAATTTGGATATGTTCCAGATATGTTGATGTTTAAAGAATCTTTTGTGAAAAGTGATTTACCCTCAAATTTTTATGAAGCTTCTATTTCTTTAATTCTCAAAAAGGATAAAGATCCTTCTGTTTGTCTCTCATACAGACCTATTTCATTGTTGAAAGTTGATGCTAAGATTCACTTAAAGATAATGGCCAATCGGTTGGAGAGTATTTTGAGTAAAATCATTCTTAAAGATCGAACAGGCTTTATAAAGGGTCATTATTCTTTCTCAAATGTTCGGATATTATTTAACATTATATATTCACCTTCTTCTAAAACTCCACAATGCCTTATATCTTTGGATGCTGAAAAAGCATTTGATCGAATTGAATGGAAATATTTATTTAACGCTTTAGAAAAATTTGGTTTTGGTATTAATTTTAATAATTGGATTAAAATGATATATAAAGCTCCAATTGCTACTGTTGTCACTAATAATTGTAGGTCTCCTTTTTTCAGCTATCACGGGGGACAAGCCAAGGTTGTCCATTAAGTCCTTTGTTATTTAACTTAAGATTAGAGCCCCTTGCTATTGCTCTTTGTGAAGCCGAAAATATTCATGAGATTCTTGTGAATGAGACCATGCACACGATCTCTCTTTACACTGACGATTTATTGATATATATATCCAAGCCTGAATAATATATTCCTGCTTTGGTAAAATTATATGACTAATTTGGAGACCTTTCAGGATATAAAATAAATTTTAGTAGAAGTGAATTCCGTTAAATGAATCTGTCTCTATATATGATAATATTCCTTTTAAAGTTATGGATTCTTTTAGATATTTAGGTGCTATAATTACTAAAAAATATCAGGATCTTTAAAAAGCCAATTTCCCTCCTTTAGTGGACTTTTTCAGATTTGTTTTTACAAGACTGTTTAATGTCTTTTTCACAGTTAATGGACAAATATGTTATCTCTAATACACATTTTTTCAGATATTTGCAGGCTGGGAATTTTTAACGTGATTTTTTACCAATTTACCCCTCAGCCTGCTCTTTAAATTTGGCTTATGCTATTTTTCAGTTTAGACCTTTTCAAAAACAATTAATAGCAATTGTTTACAAACAGTTAATGAATGCTCGCATGTCGCCAAATGATAGGGTTCAATGCACCTGGGAAGTACAACTTCAACATTCCCTTTCAGATGATCAGTGGAGTAAAATTTATTATTTAGTCAATAATTCACCTATCTGTTAATGCCATATCTTAATTCAGTTTAAAATAGTACACAGGGCCCATATGTCCAAAGATAAATTGGCGCACATTTTTTCTAATATAAGCCCTATTTGTGACAGATGTACTGAAGAAGTAGCTACTCTAACTCATATGTTTTGGTCATGTGTAAGTTTAAACAATTTCTGGAGGGATGTGTTTGGAAAATTATCTAAGGTTATAGATGTGGATGTTCAACCTAATTCACTTACAGCAATTTTTGGGATTATTCCAGAAGAAGCAAGCAAAATGTCTGCTTCCGCCCAACAAAATGTTTATATTTATTTCAGAATATTCCAGTTTTTGTTTACTAAGAATTTTTTTGATCGGATTGATTCTATTATTCTATCTTTTATTTGGGATAATAAAAGACCAAGATTTAGTAAACGTCATTTGCAAAAGTTGAAAAAGGATGATGGTCTCACTTTGCCTAATCTATAAATGTATTATTGGGCTGTTAACCTGCATTGTATGTCCTTTTGGTTTTATTGGGTTGATAGGAATGATCAGCCAATCTGGGTAGACCAGGAACTGAGAGCTGTGAAACAGTTTTATTTAACTTCGTTAGTAGGAGTTACTCTACCTATACAATTAGCTAAAGTTGCTAATATAAACCTATATCCTGTGGTTAAGCACTCTTTACAAATTTGGATCCAGTTCCGCAATTTTTTTATCTTAAAAAAGTTAAACATTGTAGTATAATTTATCGTAATTACTTTTTAAACCTTCTTGGAGTGTTCCAATTTTTTTTTACTTTGGAAAAATAAAGGTATTAATTATTTTTTGGATTTATTTAAAGAAGGCAGATTGATGTCTTTTGAACAATTTGTCGATAAGTATTCTCTCTTATATTCACATTTTTTACAATATCTTCAAGTTAGACATTTTTAACAAAATATTTAAGTAATTTTCCTTACATATTGGAGGCTGATTTGTTAGATACTATTATGAATATGAACCCCTTGTTGAAAGGTTCTATTGGAAGAATTTATAATTTATTATTGCAAAGGGATAAGCGTCCTTTACTTAAGATTAAACAGGATTGGGAGAAGGAACTCAATTTCCCTTTTATATGGAAGGATTGGACATGGATTCTGAAGCTGGTTAACTCTTCTTCGATCTGTACTTGGCATTCACTGATTCAATTTAAAATTGTACATCGTTACCATTTGATGAAGGAGAGACTTCCAAAAATATTTCCCAATGTTGACAAGTATTGTGATAGATGTAAAAATGAGATAGCCACACTGACACATAAGTTCTGGTCATGTTCAATATTAAATCAGTTTTGGAAGTCAGTCTTTTCGACAATTTCTAAAGCACTCAGAATCAATCTACAACCTAATAAATTGACTATGCTTTTTGGAATAATTCCTCAAAATATCCATTGTATTTCTGTGTCTCACCAACATGTTTGTTACATTGATAGCTAGGAGGGCCACCTTGCTGAAACGGAAGGGTATATCAGCTCCTACTTTGTCACAATGGTTCTCTCAGGTGATGCTGCATCTTGGAGAAAATTAAAAATCGAACCTTTGTACCTTTAATTGATTTTGAGAAGAGATGGGGCTCATCTGCTCGTTATTATCATTTCAGTTAACTCCACGATCTAAATGTAATTTTTTTTTGATATATCTTTTCTTTCTTTTTGGTGGTTTGATTTTTATTTTTGGAAGCTTATTTTATGACGCATGGCACCGGGGTTGTACCTCCAATGGGTTTCTTTTTAATTCACAAGTTTTTCAATCCTTAAGATAATTTTTATGAGGCATTGTAAGTGTTGTTACTTCGATGCACTTGTGCTATTTTTAAATAATAATAATAAAAAGATATGAAAAGAATATTAAAGGTGAATATGTTCAGTGGGAAGAAGGATATGAGTGGGCTACATCTGGGGATCAGAAATGGGAACAGAAACCGACCAAGAGACAGGTGGGGACAACAACCCGTTTAGAAATTGACAAGCAAGGATGCTTCCTACCATCAGTACCATCCCTCAGGAAGAGCCCAGTGTTATATTGACAGTTGCTGCTATTCCAGTTCCGTTCATGACGGCTGTGAAACTGAAGGGGCAATACATTGAACAGACTGCAAAGATGTTACTGAAGGAACTAAGTAGAAGGACTCTCTCAGACTAAAGGAAATTGTATTGGTTGATAGTGGAGAGTGATGAACCTCTAGGTTTCTTGCCGTGGATTGTCATTTTAAGAGATAGTGCCTGAGTGACGCCAGCTTTCTCGGGGAGGGAGGGGAGAGAGAGGGGGGGAGAGAGAGAGGGGGGAGAGGGAGGGGAGGGGGAGAGGGGGAGGGGGAGGGGGAGGGGGAGGGGGAGGGGGAGGGGGAGGGGGAGGGGGAGGGGGAGGGGGAGGGGGAGGGGGAGGGGAGGGGGAGGGGGAGGGGGAGAGGGAGAGGGAGAGGGAGAGGGAGAGGGAGAGGGAGAGGGAGAGGGAGAGGGAGAGAGAGAGAGAGAGGGAGAGAGCACGAACGTGTGCTGGAAATATTTGACCACACAGCGTGTTTACACTTCCCAGTTTGTTTCATTGAATTAAGGATTATTCATCCATTGTATACCGAATGTGGGATTGTCACTTTGTTTGATCCAGTGGAGTGGATCTGTTGGTTTGGGAGTATCCTGTGAGGACCACTTGTGCTAACCCTTGCCTGGATGTGGTAATTCACTTGAAGAGGTACCCCTGTGACCAATCACTGTTGGTGATAATTCGTATAATCCAAATGGGAATTTGTTGGATTATTTTGAGGCTACCACTTCTGTTAACCCTTAGCTGGATTCGGGTGTGTTATGTGTGTAAAGGGGGTTTCTTCTTTTTTCTTTGTTACTGTTGGGAAAGGGTTTCTTTTTGTTAACTAGCAGGAATGCTAATTTACTGATAACGAGAATGGTATTCCTTTGTAAACCAATTAATGTTCTTTCTTCTGAGTCTGTAAGCTTTTGTTGACGGGCTTTTGGGCAGATCGGCGCGAGGGGGTCGAAAGAGAGGACGCAATGCTCTAAGCTGGGCGAGGATCGGACCCCAAAGGGGGGTCCGAGGCCGGGAGATTCTCCAAGGAGGGGGGGGGATGAAGCTAGATGTGCTTGGTTGACCACTCGGATGGTCCTGAGCTGTTTGGAGAGTCGAGGAGTTCGGAGGGGATCGAATGGTGGCCAGAAGACTTCAGAAATTGAGCTCCAATGGTTGTGCACGAAGTGGTTTGGACTTTGATAAGTTTGGCGCCTTTTCTTTAATTTTCTCTTCATATATACTGTATCGTTATTAATCACTTAGTTATAGTAACCTTTATAAATTGTACTCATTTAATCGCATATGGTGTACTGTCTGTTTGTGGGCGAGGCGGGGACATCACACAGCATCCACACCAGCTGATTACCCAGTTTGGCTGGGCCGAAGTCTGCTCCCCCTAGACAAGAACGAGCTGAGCGAGCCTGAGGCGACCCAGGGTGTTACATTGTGGGGGCTCGTCCGGGATTGATTTCTGTGGAGGCTGTGTGATCACCCTATTTAAATTGTGTCTGCAGCGAAGAGCTGGTGTGCCTGTGTGGGTGTGCGATTGCTGGTTATCGCTGCGTGTGTGTTGTGTGGGGTGGCTGCTGTTGGTAGCAATTGTCGTTGTTCGAGTTCCGACTAGTGCTGACGAAATGGTGGTGGGACCATGGGTTGTCCGTACTGTTTGGAGATTGAGGAGTGACAGGTTGGGATGTTTCTGCAGTGGTGAGCTCCGCCCGGTTATTGGAATAATGTCCAGCCCTAAAGGGGCGGAGGCGTGGGTGGAGCGGACCTCTCAGTTGTTGGGTGAGTGGCAGTGCTTGGCTGAGGAAAAGCGACAGGGACGTGTTGAAAGTTTGAGTAGGCAGGCTGGTGACTTTGTTAGAACTGTCAGGCGCAATTACCTCGAAGTGACCACTGCCAGTTCTGGGAAAGTGTGGGAAAATGCGTGTGGTTCGACTGGAAGTCAAATGCCGCAGCTGGGGGGCTTATTATATCTGTGGCAGGAGATTGGTGGGAAGTTTTTAGGGTATCCCTTTTTGCCTAGTGGGGCAGATAAATTGCTTGCGGTGCCAAGGGGATCTGTCAAGGGGATCAGTTGTTCCGTTGATTCGAGAGGTGTCGGGAAACTGAGAGGAGGCCCAGTGGGGGAACGGCTTGGGGTCTCTGGGGGAGCACATTCCCAGCAATGTACCAAGGAACTCCCGAAAGGAACAGACCCTATTCCTGAAGGCTTAGAGGGGCCATGCGCACAGGTGTTGTTACGGATGGATGGAAGTCAAGTTAAAGCCATCCTCGGCACCGGGGCACTGGTTAAGTTGCTGTACAGTTTGTTTCATAACCGTTATTGGAAACATTTACCCTTGACGACATTCAGGACACTGGAGATTCGGGGTACCAGTGCCGGTGATTATCCAGACGACAGTTGTTGGTCAGTGAAAATGGAGTTCTTAGAGGCAAATGTGGAGGAGACTGAGTTTCATGAATCATTAATGCTGATGTGTCCGGACCCTGTTGTGACGGGCAGCGTTTCTGTTCTAGAGAGAACTAATATCCTGCTGGTGTGCTTGGGGGCCTGCCCGGAGGAGGTGGGTGAGCGTTGTTTGGAGGCATTGTCGATGCACCCAGAGTTTCGAGCTGCTTGTGTGGACGTGTGTAGCAGCATTGGGCTGATTCCGAATTCAAACAAGAGCCAGTGGTGGTACGGCCTGGGGGACGTAGCTGAGGGTGAGACCCTCTTAGTGGACGCTGTGAAATACCACGAGGGAGCGGAGTTGACTGCTGAAGACACCTCGGAGAGAGAGAGGTTGCGGTGACTGGCCCCTGAAGCCGTGGAAGACGTAGCGTGTGTGTGGATTATATTGCGTTGAAGAGGCGCACTGTCAGTGACCAGAATATGGCCCTGAGGGCTGGAGAGGCGATGGCCTGTCTGAGTGGTGCGAAATGGTTTAAGGTGCTGGATCTGAGGAGTGGATGTTGCCAGATCCTGATGAGTGGGGCCAACAAGGAGTTCCCTAGGAGTCTTCGGGTCCGAAAAGATGCCACAGGGCATATCTGGAGCCCTTGCAACCTTCCTGCGGGGCAGGTGGAAGACCATAGGGGATGTGGAGGCGTTTGGAGTTTTGGTGTGTGTGGATGATCTCTTGGTGTTTGGATTTGCCTCAGGAGAATATGAAGTGAGGTCGTTGCAGGAGCAGCTGAGAACTACCGAGTTAAAGTGTTTTCGGGACACGTGCGAAGGTCGCAGCTCGTGAGTTACTGTCTCTAGGGAATCAAGTTTGAAATGAAGATGGAGAGACTGGAGAAAGTGATCTGGAACCTTTCGGAAGACTTACAAGTTGGAGAGAATGAAGAAAGTTGTCTGGCTGAGGGTAATAGCAAACTGAGAACCCGGAGAGGGGATTTGCGGAGGTGAAGAAATTACAGACGAATCTCAGAAGAGAGAAGCGGAAGCTTGAAGGGAACCTGAAGATGACTGTCGACAGTTCAAATGAAGTGCAAAATCTGAAAGTTGATCTGGAAGAAGTCATGAGGAAGAAAAAGCTGGAGAGAAGTGCAGTGAATACTGAACAGGAGGCTGAAGAGACTGCGGGAGCAGTGCAGGCCACGTGTTTCCGTTTGGAGAAGATCAAACAGCAGCTACCGATCACAGGAATGAGGAAGAATACAGATTCGATGGATGATGTGCTGGATGTGTGGTACATGCTGCCTTTTGCTGACTTTCCCTCGATTCAGGAAGAGACCTTTGGCCCTTCTCCCATTGAGTCAGGTGTAGCGGGGAGGGTTAGCTGTTTGCAGTGTGGGGCATAAGTGAGAGGTTGAGAGAGGAGTTGGTAGTGGGCCCAAGGTATTCCCAGTTGTGTCCGAGCCTGAAGGGTTTAGGTGAGGGGGTACGGAGGCCTCAGAAGGGTTAGGGAACTCCCAGATAGTTGGCCTAAGTAGCGCCTGAGGAACAGGGCGTGAGGGTTACTGTGTGGGGAGGAGATGTCACTGTTTGTGCTTGGGTTACAGTGTGTTGGCAGGAAAGGTGGCGAGTTATTTAGTAGTCATGAGGACATGACTTTTATTTGGTGGAGGGAAAGTGTAAAGGGGGTTTCTTCTTTTTTCTTTGTTACTGTTGGGAAAGGGTTTCTTTTTGTTAACTAGCAGGAATGCTAATTTACTGATAACGAGAATGGTATTCCTTTGTAAACCAAATGGGGATTAATGTTCTTTCTTCTGAGTCTGTAAGCTTTTGTTGACTGGCTTTTGGGCAGATCGGCGCGAGGGGGTCGAGAGAGAGGACGCAATGCTCTAAGCTGGGCGAGGATCGGACCTCAAAGGGGGGTCCGAGGCCGGGAGATTCTCCAAGGAGGGTGGGGGATGAAGCTAGATGTGCTTGGTTGACCACTCGGATGGTCCTGAGCTGTTTGGAGAGTCGAGGAGTTCGGAGGGGATCGAATGGTGGCCAGAAGACTTCAGAAATTGAGCTCCAACGGCTGTGCACGAAGTGGTTTGGACTTTGATAAGTTTGGCGCCTTTTCTTTAATTTTCTCTTCATATATACTGCATCGTTATTAATCACTTAGTTATAGTAACCTTTATAAATTGTACTCATTTAATCGCATATGGTGTACTGTCTGTTTGTGGGCGAGGCGGGGACATCACACAGCATCCACACCAGCTGATTACCCAGTTTGGCGGGGCCGAAGGCTGCTCCCCCTAGACAAGAACGAGCTGAGCGAGCCTGAGGCGACCCAGGGTGTTACATGTGGTAATCACTTGTGAGAAGGGATATTCTGTGGAAATCACTGTCGGTAATACTTTGTGTGTTGGATCTGGATTGGGAGTACCTTGCAGAATCTACCTGTGCGTTAACCCTTGCTTGGGTGGTCATACCCTTTGAAGACTTATGCCTGTGATAAGCTAATTTTGGTGATGTTTCGTGTGTGGATTTAGAATAACAATGGATAAGACCTACAGCGACATTATCCTGTTTTACCACTGTGAAATTTGTGGAATTCAATGTAGTTGCCTTCTCTCGACATTCACCTTGGATTAAAAATATCTCTCTCGTCATTTACTCCATGGCTTAACTGAACTTTTATGCTTCACCATCTCAAGACTTTGAGCTTGGTATTCCCTGTGCTCAGTGGTTTGGGAGATATATTTCCACATATGTGTACTCATAACACCTTTAACTTTAGATTATTTTGCTTAAGTTGTTATACAAGTAGATACTAATAAAGACAGCGCTTTTAACATCAAAACTAGACTCCAGGTGTTGTCTATAGCTGCTGGTTCATTTAAACCATTACGGGTGCGTAACAGTGGTGTTTGTGTTTATGTCTTTGAGAGGGCTCACCCCAGCATCCAGTTAAGATTTTTCTGTCTCTGTCACACTTATGCCAAATGGGTAGAACTAGGGGCCCTGACATTCACAGTGTATTGACAGATGTATCTCAGGCCCCCAACAAACAGAACTTCCTACACTGGGAAACATGCTTCCTGGCCATAACTGCAGGTGCCCAGCAGTGGAAAGGAATAACTGAGACTGAGCGATCTTTGATGATAGTTTTTCTCTCCTATGGAGTAGCCGGGAATTCATGAGAGATAATAAATTTGGCTACAGCACTTGAGGAGCTGGCCACAACATTGCAGGGGCCCTGACAGAAACACAGGCCCAAGTAACAGAAATACCCACTGAAAAGATTGCAATCTGGCAAACAGTCGTACAGAATCTTACGGCTTTAGATTTTATCCCAGCTGAGAAGGGGGAACCTGTGCTATTATTGACACAGAATGCTGCACCTTTATCCCTGATGTGTCTAATAACACTACATCTCTCTCCGAGCACACTGCCTAGGAGATTGACAGCATCAAGAAAGTAGGGCAGGATTTACACGGGTTCACGGAAGGGTCGAAATGGTGATCTTCAAAGGCCTGTTTGTAATATGTGGGGCATGATATTGCATTATGTCCTAATAGTTGTACATATCATTGTTATAGTTACTGTTGAATGCAGTTTTTCTCACTGAGAAGTCAAAGCTGTACTTGGTTGCTTTCTCTGTAAAAAATTACTGTTTTGTTGCTCATGTAATGATCAAAAAGGAGGGAATGATGAAGTATGGTTTAACACTTCATTAAAAAATAGCAGCCTGTTTTTCTGAAAGAAACTGCTGATGATCAATAGATGTACTAAGCCATGCTGAGCCATATTTCTTCTTCAGGGTAGCTAGCTACGGTTTCAGGATGCTTATCTCCTTGTGTGTTCATGCGCAGAGATAGGACAGCGTCAGTCTGTTCTGCGTGTGTAAGCCATTATGACTATTTTGTAATTTGTCTTTAGGGGCTCCAGCCTGTCATGTAGTAAATAACTTTGGTTCCAGCCTGTCTTGTGTGCGGAGTATCTGGATGGATATATCTGTGGTGAAGGGGAATTGTTAGTCAGTTAGTGGATTGGGTGGGAATTCCTGTTGGAGTGGCTAACTGAGTAAGCCCCGGGTACTTAGAATAAAGAGTTTGTACTAATACAGTCTCTGAGTGACTCTCTCCGGATTTGACTTCCACAGAATGGGATTGGTTTCAAACGGCTGGGCTGCTGGAAGAACAGTACCAGACCTGCAATGATTGCAACTGGGTCTGACAGAGGCATAATTGGTTCTTCAGTCTCACTCCAGCCGTTTCCTACCTTCTCTTGTACAGGTATGTAATGTCTAAAGGACCAATGTTTGAATGAATGAGACTCACACAACTTTCTCCTGACTGAATCACTGGAATCTCCGAGTCAGATAGGTCCTCTCCAGTTGATGCTCTCAATCCTCGGGCTGGTTCACATGTTGCTGTTCCCTTGTCTTCAGTCGTGGGTTTTCTTCCAATAAATCTCTCACTGCAGGTCTAACGTTAACATGAAAGATAATGAAGCACATTAATAATAAAAAGCAGAACCAAACATTTCTGCTTAATGTTACTAAGAACAAAACTCACTGAAATTTAAACGTTGAAGGCAGATATAATGATCTCAGTGAAGAATCTTTTATTGTCCCTCACATGATACAAAAGAATATGGGATAAAAAGGAGCCATCATTCAGTCATGGTAAGACATAAGGTACAGAATTAGGTGATTTGATCCATCTGGTCTGTCCCACCATTTAACCATGGCTGATTTTTATTCCAACACCATATTCCTGCCTTCCTCCTGTAACCCTGAAGCCACTTAGCAATCATGAATATATTAATCTCTATCATAAATATACCCAAATCGCAGCCTCAACCAACCTCTGTGGAAACAAATTCCACACTTCGGACACCTAATGGCAAAAAAAAATTCGCAACTGAATTTTAACGAGAAGCATCTTTATTCTGAGACTGTGCTGTCAGATCACAGACTCTCCGTCTAATGGAAACATCCTCTCCATGTCCACTGTATCCAGGCTGTTCAGCATTCGGTAGGTTTACTTAACCAAAGCTCGCCTCCACAAACCCCACCGTCCCTCTGAACTCCATCCAGCACAGGTCAAGAACCATCAAATGCTCCTCATACATAAAGCCGATCATTCCTGAGATTATTCATGTGAACCTCATTAGCAACAACTGTACTGAACACATTTCCAGCAATAACAGGCAAACTGGTTCCAGGATAATTGACAGGGAAAAGTTGTGCTTCCTTTACTGATCTACTATCACAGATCGAGTCATTTCCATTTCCAGGTTAAATGTAATAAAAAGAAAGTGGAATTACCAGAAACACTCAGCAGGTAAGGAACAGCTGCGGAGAGGGGAACAAACTTTACAATTCAGGTTAATGACGTTTCCTCAGAATGACTTCAAACATTTAGTTTTTAGTGCAACTTGAGATTCTGCCTGATTTCCACCGAGTGACAAACTGGTGACAGTGAGGGGTCCCCTCACACAGTTTGAACACCAGACTCACGGGTCTATTTCTACTGTTGTAAACACGGAAAAGCCGGTCCAGAGACGTCAGAACACACCGCAGCTACTGAATTAATTATACAAAAATGACAAAGATAGAAGAAACAACAAGCACTTTGTTATATATACTTTGATCCTCACCAAATTTTTATCAACACACTATAGAGAATTTCCCATCCGGACACTTCACGCTTTGCATGGTAGCTGCGAGGATCTGCACAGTCCTTTGGATCCAGATCAGTCCTCGGTAAAGCAGGCAGTGAAATCAAAGATTCCCACAACCTGGGACGTTCTCCTTTCTCACCCAGCACAGTCCGGGAGAAGACACAACAGCCGGAAAGCTCCAGGACAAACGCGAGGAGCCTCTGGAAGCGGGGCGAGTTCGGGAAGTTAATGGGACTCGGTGGGCAAAATCACACCACGTGACCTTGCATCACAAAGGGGAGGGCGGGGCGAATCTGCGGCACACAGTCTCACGTGACCTGTCGGCGGGACTTCCATTTAAATTCTGCAGAAACAGACAGCCTGGGCTCCTGGTTTGGATGGTTCAAAGCAGATTAAGTGGAGTTGACACATTTCTGACGAGCCCAGATAGTTGGGAAACAAATGAATTCCTGGCCCTCAGTTCGGGGCTCACGGCCAACATCGGATCTCCCCGCTCGGGATCGGTCTCAATACTCACCGATGGGAAAGTGATATCTTCGGCCCGCAGACAGTGATCCCGACGGAAGAGACGAAAGTCTTTCCCGATAACACAGCCGACCTACTTCAACTCTGAGCGGAGAGGATAACACCGTCCAGCCGGAGACTGTGAACATGCGCGAAGAGATTGTTACATCATCGGGAGGCGGGGCCTCTGAAACAGACGCGCGGCATCTGCGGTTAAATGGGAGGGGCAAACGGGATCACGTGTCGGGATTGGTGACACCCCCCGCCCCCCCCCCCACCCCCAGGCAGAGACCCCAACTACTCATTAGTCTGTGGAAAGAAGCAAACTTGCCGCTCACATCTCCTCTCACCTTAAATTTATTAGACATTTCAACCCCCAGGAAAAATATATCGTCTGTCCACTCTATCTATTCCTCTCGTAATCTTATAAACGTCCATCCAGTCTCACCCCAGCCTGCGCCGCTCTGGAGAAAACAACACGTTTGTCCAGCCTCTCGTTATAGCTCATGCCCTCTAATCCAGGCAGTGTCCTGGTAAACCTCTTTTGCGCCCTCTCCAAAGCCCCGACATCCTTCCGAGAATGGGGGAGACCAGAACTGTATGAAACACTCCAGATGTGGTCTAACTAGTTTTATAAAACTGTGTTACGAGCTGCAACGTTTTAGAAACGAACCAGCAGTAATAGAGTTCACAGCGGAGTCTGGTTTTGATGTTTAAACCATTCTCTTTATTAGTGTATAGTAACTTAATGAAATAAAGGAAAGTTGACAGTGTTAAGTGTATATATGTGTAAATGTAATTCCCAGACTATCGAGCCTGAGGGGACAAAGCTTAGATTCCTGAGATGGTAAAGTAGGAATGTTCAGTAATACACGGAATGATGGGACAGAGATATTTGTCATCCAGGGTGAAACGTAGAGAAAAGGCCATTACTTCAAAATAATCGCCGTCGAAGTTCTTATCCGTTGAATCCGTCCACATACGAGTTATCAGTGAAAGTGACCTGTCACAGGAATACCGTTTTCCAGGGGTTGCCACACAACATGCCCAGGCAAGGGTTAACACAAGATATTCCATAACCCACTCCTATTGATTATACGAAGTGACAGCCACAGACGTTCGTTGTGGTTCCGTGTACCGATGATCAACCCACTCTTGTGGGCAGAGGAGAGTTCCAATCCTCAGCTGCGACTAACTGAAGCGATCAGCTTTTCCAGTCTCTCTCTCTCTCTCTTTAGACTGGCCGACTGCCTGTCTGCAGATCGCTCTCTCTCTCTCTCTTTTATGGTTCAGTCCACAGTCAGCGCTGTCAGCCTGTGACTGACGTCATAGTCCCGCCTCCTTGGGGTCTGAGATCCCTCTGATCATCGACACTGTTCAGGGTTTTGCATTTAACAGTGTACTGTCTCATACATTCGACCTACCGAGCTGCCAAGATGATCATCACTAATCAAATCTCACTGAGATTTCTCAGGTCCTGTTGAATTTATTGACAAGTGCACCAATACGGGAAGATACAGGTACAGAGAAACATTGACTTATGGCAGCATCACAGGCAAATACATTCAGATAACACACGGAACATAAGTTATACGATTCTCTGTCAGTAACAATCTGTAAATATGTTTTAAGTCATTAGCGATGTATAAAATACATTGTGTCATGACAAATATTAAAATGTGCATTTTGTCTCAATAACAGACATGGAAATGTTGAATTTGGTCCCTGTCTCCATTCCTCCTGTAATCCACAACCAGCTCCTGTGTTTTTGTCACAATGAGGGAGAGGTTGTTTTCTTGACACCACTGTGTCGGGGTGATGACTTCTTCTCTGTCGGTTGCCTCGTTATTATTTGAGATTAGGCCAGTCAGTGTAGTGCCGTCAGCAAATTTAGTTAGCAGATTGGAGCTGTGGGTGGCGACACAACTCATGGTTGCACAGAGTAAAGGAGGGAGGAAGAAGACAACCCTGTGGGGTATGTGTGCTGAGGGTCAGAGAGAGAGAGAGAGAGGTGAGAGAGCCCACACTTACCACCTGCCGGCTATCTGACAGGAAATCCAGGATCCAGCTACACAAGGCAGGGTGAAGGCCGAGGTCTCTGAGCTTCTTGTCGATACTTCACGCCTTGGTATGGCTACTGCTCTGCCCATGACTGCAAGGAACTGCAGAGAACTTTGGAGAGCAGTGAACATCAGAGAAACAAGCCTGCACTCGATGGACTCTCCCTACACTCCCCCTCCCTCGGAAAAGCTGGCCACGTACTCAGACCCTCACAACCTGGACATCCTCGCTGCAAATCCGCTCCCACATCGGGGAAGAGATACAAAAGCCTTAAAGCGCGAACCACCAGGCTCAAGGACGGTTTCCTGTCTGTGGTTATAAGCCAAATGAATGATAAAATGGACTCGGCCCCACAATGTAACTCGACGTGACCCTGCACCATATGTCTATCTGCACTGCACTTTCTCTGCAGCTATAATGCTTTGTTACATTGTTGTCTTGTCATTTTCATTTTTCATTTTTAGAATTTTTTTTACTAGTACATAATCTTCTACAGCTACAGAATGAAACAAGACTTCAATAGATTAATATGTATATAATTAATAAAGTTGAAGGAAAAAACTAATCGTAAAATATAAAAATGGAAAATATATATAGGAAAAGGAAGGAAATAAAGAACCCCATCTAACTGGGAGGGAACCCACTAACAACAAAAAAGGGAAAAAACCCATTAGGAATCAACCCCCCGGAGCAATACGTTTAACCATCATCTAAATATAAAAATAGAATCATCAACCGCCATTTCATATTTATAATAAAATAAAATTGGAAGGAAACCATATAGCATATTACAAATTAAATGATAATATTTGGCAAAGAACTCTATCTTCTCTCAAAATCGAATCGAGGATCAAAAGTTCTCCTATTTTTTTTCAAACTGAGACATAAGATTCCTTGAGAAAACCATTCAATTAATACAAGGGAAGAAGTATCTTTGTATCTTAATAAAATAGCTCTTCTTGTCAATAGTGTAACAAATGCAATTACATGTTGATCTGAAGATGAAATACCCTGAATATGATGTGGAACTATACCAAATAGAACAGTCAACCTATTAGGTTGTAAATTCATTTTCAGAGCTTTAGATCTTGTTGGAAATAAAGACTTCCAAAACGATTTTAATGATGAACATGCCAGAACATATGTGACAAAGTAGCTACTTCAGTTTTATATATATCACAGCATTTGTCTATACTAGGAAATATTTTAGATAGTCTCTCCTTTGTTAAATAATAACGGTGAACAATTTTAAAATGAATTAAACAATGGAATATAGAAGAACAATTTCCGTTTTTCAAAACTCGAAGCCAATCTTCATTAACAAAGATCATATGAAGTTTTCTCTCCCAATCTTGTTTAATCTTTAGTGATATGTTCTCATTTGTAACAAAAATAAGTTATACATTCTGCCAATGGAAACTTTCTCTAAGGGATTCAATTTCAAAATGGTATCTAACAAATCAGATTCTTGTAAATATGGAAACTTAGGTAAGCATTGTTGTAAAAAATGTCGAAACTGAACATATTCCAAAAAATGTGTATGAGCGAGAGAAATTTTGTCAATTAGCCCTTCAAAGGTCATCAATCGACCATCACAAAATAAATCTCTAAAAGAATGGATCCCTTTATTGTTCCATAGGAGAAAAATGGGGTCAGTTGTTGAAGGTTTAAAAGAAAAGTTTCGATATAAAAAACTAGACAACTAAATTGTTTCAAATTTAAAAAATTACGAAACTGAACCCAAATCCGTAGGAATAGTTTAATAACCGGGTAAAGATTGAAATTTGGAATTTTGGAGAGCTGTAAAGGTAATGGAGCTGCTAATATTGAAGTTAAATGAAATTGTTTAACAGCTTTTAATTCCAAATCAACCCATAATGATTTTTGTTTCTTATCAAGCCAGTATAACCGAAAACATAATTGTCTAATATTCACATCCCAATAATACAGTCTTAAATTAGGAAGTGCAAGACCACCATCTTTTTTAGATTTTTGTAAATTATACTTATTAATTCTTGGTCTCTTATTGTTCCAAATAAAGGAAGAAATAAGAGAGTCAATTTGGTCGAAAGATTTTTTAGTTAAAAAGATAGGTATACCAAACAAGGCAGTAAGGGGATTTGGGTCAAATTGGACCCAAAAAAAGTTGTGAAAAGGCATGGAATACTTCCCGCCAAAACTTTTCAATTGTAGGGCAAAACCAAAACATATGAATTAACGAGGCATCAGCAGAGTTGCATTTATTACAAAGTGGAGAAACATTCTGGTAAAAACTGGAGAGCTTCTGTTCATAATCGTATGCTCTATGAACCACTTTATATTGTAGAAGAGAATGACGAGCACAGACAGATGATTTATTAACCCGTTTAAGAATTCTATTCCATCTATCATCAGAAATCTGACAATTTAGGTCATCCAACCAAGCTCTTTTTATTTTATCAAAGAAGTCTTGTCTAGAATCAATCAACAAGTTATAGATACCGGTAATAGAACCATTTACAAAGGTGTCCTCGTAAACCTCTTCTGCGCCCTGTCCAAAGCCTCGATATCCTTCCGAGAATGGGGGCGGCCAGAACTGTATGAAACACTCCAGATGTGGTCTAACTAGTTTTATAAAACTGTGTTACGAACTGTAACGTTTTAGAAACGAAACAGCAAAAACAGAGTTCACACTGGAGTCTGATTTTGATGTTAAACCCATTCTCTTTATTAGTATCTACTTCTAACATAGTAATTTAAAGAAATAAAAAAAAGTTAGCAGTGTTATGTGTATACATGTGTAAATATAATTCCCAGACTATCGAGCCTGAGGGAACAAAGCTCAGAGTCTTGAGATGGTAAAGTAGGAAAGTTCAGTAATCCACGGAATAAATGATAGGAGAGAGATATTTGTAATCCAGGGTTAAACGTAGAGAAAAGGCCGTTACATCAAAATAACCGTCGACGAAGTTCTTATCCGTTGAATCCGTCCACATACGAGTTATCAGCGAAAGTGACCTGTCACAGGAATACCGTGTTCCCGGGGTTACCACACAACAGGCCCAGGCAAGGATTAACACAAGATATCCTCAAATCCACTGTTATGGATTGTACGAAGCGACAGCCACACACGTTCGTTGTGGTTCCGTGTACCGATGATCAACCCACTCTTGTGGGCACAGGAGAGTTCCAAGCCTCAGCTGCGACTATCTGAAGAAATCAGCTTTTCCTGTCTCTCTCTCTCTCTCTTTAGACTGGCCGACTGCCTGTCTGCTGATCGCTCTCTCTCTCTCTTATGGTTCAGTGCACAGTCAGCGCTGTCAGCCTGTGACTGACGTCATAGTCCCGCCTCCTCACGCCGGCGCTCTTAAAGAAACAGTCACAGTACGACCGCAGGCTCGTAACAGCCGCAACACAACTTCCCGACTTTTGAACTCAATGCTTCATCTAATAAAGAAAACCATGCCATTTGCCTGCTTAACCACCCGATCAATTTGTGCTGTCTCTTTCAGGGAGCGATGAACTTGGAGTCTAAGATCCCTCTGATCATCAACACTGTTCAGGGTTTTGCATTTAACAGTGTACTGTCGCATACATTCGTCCTACCGAGCTGCCAATTTGATCATCAATAATCAAATCTCACTGCGATTTCTCAGGTCCTGTTGAATTTATTGCCAAGTGCACAAGTACGGGAAGGTACAGGTACAGAGAGACACTGACTTGTGGCAGCATCACAGGCAAGTACATTCAGATAACACACGGAACACAAATGATACGATTCTTTGTCAGTAACAATCTGTAAATATCTTTTATGTCATTAACAATGTATAAAATATATTGTGTCATGATCAATATTAAAATCTGCATTTTGTGTCAATAACAGACTTGCAAAGTTTGAATTTGGTCCCTGTCTCCATTCCTCCTCTAATCCACAACCAGATCCTTTGTTTTTGTCACTGTGCTGTCTTTACGACAGTTATTTAGTTTATAATATTTTCGCTTAGTGATTCATTCAATAGTATTTTCTAGTTAGAATTAGAAGTGTTTAAAGTATATTCATTGCATGTAAAATATATCGGCATGCGATGACGTCACATCCGGTTTCGCCGCGTCTTGTGGGAAAACACCGGTTTGAAATTAGCGCGAGGGTGGGGGCTTTCCACGAGGCTCACCTGAGCACAAGCAGTTTTGCAGGCATGAGAAATCACAGTGAGAGCAACGCTGTAAGTTAATAGATAATCGATATATTGAACTAAGATATTAATGCTGATCCTGTTAGAGGTAACGACGGTAGATAATGTTTATGCTTTCGTTAGTTAAAGAGTCGCGGATAGTTTGCATGGAAGTGTATTTAAAGTAGTCAATGGAGCAGGTAACCTCTCCCTGTATACTGCACCTTAGTGTAATGTAGTTATAGTCACCTTTGCAAGTATTTACACTTGAAATGTGATATTAAGGAAGGAACAAATACTGTATCAATCTTGTATTGTTTTATCAACAGTTTTCACCATATGTTAATGTGAAGAGTGAACAGTAAATGGTTAATCTTACTGCGATCTGGTTCTTATTAACTGTGGTTTATCCGGACGTTAAATTCGGCGTTTCGTTACACCCGAAGGAGAACGTTACAGTCACAATGAGGGAGAGATTGTTTTCTTGACACCACTGTGTCGGGGTGACGACTTCTTCTCTGTAGGCTGCCTCATTATTATTTGGTATTCGGCCGATCAAAGGAGTGTCGTCAGCAAATCTAATTAGCAGATTGGAACCCGCCACTGCAGCCCCACCGTGCACTATGTACTGATTGCAAAGCTACGAAATTGCATGTGAATAGCCTTCCCTCCCCCCAACTCCACTCTTTCTGCGTCACCAGTAGACTGGGACATCTCTCATCTCGCTGCCTCCGCCAGGACATTAAACTGTGAACAACTGTGGTCAGGGACTGATCTCTGGGGTACTCCAAACGCTACCCCCTTCCAGTCTGAAAACGACCCACTCATCCAGACACACACTACCGGCAGTTTATCATCTCCAACGAAAAAGCCTAACACCTACTCCCGTTGTTCAATATCATTGCTAACTCTGAGATTACAACCATCAAATACCAGGAGGGACATAATAATCAGAAAGTCTCTAGTCACAGCCGTGTAAATAAAATGTGATCTCAGTGGGTGTGTGGCGCATGCTCAGAATGCGAAGGAGACAGACAGACTGAGCCAAGTCACAGACTGATGAAGGGGAGGAATGATCCATTTTGATACAGAGAGGGAAGCAGAGAGTTTGATATTGTGCCTGGTGCCGAAACTGCGGTCAGTTTGAAGATGAAGTATTATTCCTCCAAATTGTTTGGAGCTGTGACAGTGTTTTTATCAGAAGGCACCATGGAGAGTAGATGATCTGAGTTGAAATGCTGTCCTTCCCCTCCTACTGGCCTTGCATGGAGTAGACGTGTTTCTCGAACAGCTTCGTTCTTTTTAAGTTACTGAATCCAATCCGCGTTGATGTTTCGTGCTAAAACTTCTGGTAAAAAGAAGCGGATCCTTCTGTGACTGGGGAAGCTATTGCGGAGCTAATTCGGAAAGCTCAGAGCGAAACGTCTGAACGACATTCGGATGTGTGTTTAAAGGCTACCACAGAGCTTAAACGGATGGAGATTCTGCTGCAGACTATTCAAAACACGTTGCAGGAACCGACTACTCAGATTCAGGAACATGAGGATGCTGTAACGAGAGTCGATACTAAGACGGATGAGTTGGGGAAGTTCGGAGATAAATAATCGAAAATCGTTGAATCTCTAAGACAAAAGATTGTCGCCTTGAGAATAGATCAAGAAGGAACAATATGCGAATTGTGGGTCCAGACTCCGCCTAGAATAGACCGGGCACACCGAGCCCCAGTGTTTAAATCCTCTTCTCAACAGGAACCTCGACCTGTGGTCATTGCGTTTCTTGAAAAGAAAGGTTACTATAATTCGCCATCTCGTCGGTTAGGTATGATTAACTTTGAAGATTATAAGATAAGGCTGGTCGAATATTATTTGCCCCAGGTATTAAATAAACGTTTTAAGTATTAAAAAGTCGTGGCTGAGTTATATAACAAAGGCTATAAACCTTCACTAAATTACCCCGCTCGCCTCAGGAATATTTTGAAAAATGAAATGTTGTCCTTCATCCACTTACAAGCTTTGTAAACTTATAACAGTGTAGAAAATTCAAGAGATTTGTGTTTAGGAATCTCAACCACAACAGCTCGTTAGTTCCGCTCTATCTGTCAGTTCACCAGCGCTTGAAAGCCGCCGATCCTTGAATGTGGGGGCGGAGATGCTGGAGAAGACAGCGCCCCACTCGCTCCAAGGAGAGCCCGAATACGTGACCATGTCCGCGATCTGTTTGGATACACCGCCATGACGTTATAGCACCGTGACTTCATTCACTGACTCTCATTTCGGAAGGGGTTCATCCGGCCATCGCAGATACACCAACAGCTTCACACTGGGAAGCGGCCGTTCACCTGCTTCGTGTGTGAGAAGAGACTCATTCAGTTAACCCACCTTGTGATGCTCCGGTGAGTTCACAATAAATAGAGGTCACATGTCTGTCCGGAGTGAGCAAAGAGTTTTACTCACTCATCCCAGCTGCTGCAACACCAGCAACTTCACATCAGGGAGGAAGTTCAAATCAGCTCCGTGTTAAATGTTTCACCATCTCGGTGACTGAAGGCAGCTGCAGGTCCATGAGGGACTGTTACTGTCAGATTCCGCAGTTCTTGCGGCTGCTCATCGCACACAGGACTGAACCCTGGTCACTGAGCATTTGAGGAGTCTGTTCTGCTGATGTTAGCCTTAAACTAGACTGGTGTTTAATACAATGCATCTGTGAAAGTTAAATCAGTTTTATCAAATCCCGTGCGTCAGGTACTTACTGTCTCTATCACACTCAAAATGCACACTAGAGAGGCCACTCAACCCATCTGATCCTTACCCATGCTTCTGTTCCATATCAGTTTATGAAAATCTACCCCTGCCGTTTCCCTCTCACTCTCCCTGATATGACAGGTTGCAACTAGTCACCACTCTGTGGGATAGGAGATTTCCCGTGAATTTCATAGAATAATAGAAATCTACAACAAATTACAAATGCTTTGCCCCACAATGTTGTGCCGACCATGTAACTTACTCTAGGAACTGTCTAGAATTACCCTACTGCATAGCCACCCATTTTCCTAAGCTCCATGTACCTATCTAAGAGTCTCTTAAAAGACCCTATTGTATCCGCCTCTACCACCGTCGCTGGCAGTGCATTCCACACACACACCACTCTTTGTTTTAAAAAGCTTGGCATTATCATCTCCTCTGTACCTACTTCCAAGCAGCTTAAACCTATTCGCCCTCGTGTTAGCCGTTTCAGCCCTGGGAAAAAGCCTCTGACTATCCATACGACCAATGCCTCTCACATCTTATACACCTGCATGAATTCTCTGCATGATTTTCTCCGGGCTGAACAAGACGATGAGCTCACTGTGGTTGTGACGTTGTTCAGGCCTCCGGACGAAGTTGGTTAAACTCCTTCTTCCCCGCTCTTTTCAATGTTTTGGGTCATTTTCACCAATTTTAAAGGGCTGTGCCTCAGACAGCAGGGTTGTTGCAATAGATCACTAACGGAGTCTTGCTTCGATGTTAAAACCATTATCTTCATTGGCATCTACTCCAAATATAAAAGATTTTATAAAGAAATAAACAGAAATTAACAGTGTTAAGCGTATATATAGCTCCCAAACTATCAAGCTTGGGAAACAATGCTTAAAGTCTTAAGATGATAAAGTGGAAAAGTTCAGTAATCCACGGAATAAGTGAGTGAGAGGAGAGATTTGTAAATCCACACGAAAATGTAGAGAGAAGGTAATTACGAAGAATTCCACACACATTCCACGCTGGGTAAACGAAATCGCAGTCGCCGAAGATCTTATCCGTGGATTAGTTCCGAAATCCACTTCGAAATATCACCAGGTGACAGTGACAGGAATATCGTCTTCAAGTGGTTACCACAGAACACTCGGATTCCAGGTAAGGGCCGACAAAAGTGATACCACAGGATACTCCAACAAATCCACACATATGGATTATACGAAGTGACAGCCAGACATCCGTCGTGCATTGCGTGCCGATGATCAACCCAATCTTTTGGGCATAGCAGTGACAAGCTGAATTCTCTCTCACTCTCACTCTCTCTTCCTCTCCCTCTCCCTCTCTCCGTCACTCTCTCTCTCCCCTCCCTCTCTCCCCTGCACTCTTGTCTCTGCTGCAGCGCATGTGTGACGTCACAGCTTCGCCTCACAGGCACTTAAAGCGACACTCACAGTAAACGAACCTGCGGTCTCGCAACACAATACACCTCTGAAGCCTGACAGCAGACTAGCGAGTGAATCTTCGATGGAGCAGAGTCAGAAACCAAGTTGCCAGTCAGGGATTTGGGGCTCCAGAAAGAGATGGGGCCTGGAGTTTACAAGGAGGAGGAAGAAGAGGAATCGAACCTGCAGGATGTGGCTACAAATGAATGATCAGACACATTTGGAAACTGCTTGATTGAGGTAAAAAAGGTGGTTAATTTCTGCAAAATACTGGAGGAAATCAATAGATCAGGCAGCAAATGTAGAGAGGAATAAATAGACAACGTTTAGGCCGAGCCCCTTTAGCATGCCTAGACTGTGTACTCCTCTGCTTAGTTGCTACCTGAACTGCACAGTTCCTCCAGCATTGTGTGCGTGTGTGTGTGTGTGTGTGTCTTTATTTCTGGCAACTGTAGAATCTCTTGTGTTTTATATCTGTCTTTGTAAGAGGGTTGTCCGAGAGGCATTAGATAAATGGAATGCCTGTTGATATTGAGTACATTCTTTTTGGGAGCTGCTTGCTACGTTAAATCAGCTACTGAGTTTTCTACATAGAAAGAAACCCGGCGGTGTGGACATGAAACTGGTGCTAGCAGGAATGTTTAATGGCACCTGGATTACCCATGAACCCCTGGGTTTAAAATTTCGCTGCTTCTGAAGCAACGATCATATGCGCAGGCATCAAGGTCGATGACGTCACAGAATAGCACGCATGCGCGCCGTACACAAAGGCGCTCCGGAGGATCGGTAAAGGTAGGAATGATTTTCCGGGCTGCTATTTTAAACACCGACTGCGGGACATTTGCTGGGAACTCCGGATATCGTAGCCGCAATCCTGGGACAGTCCTGCCCTCTTCCCTCTCTCTCAGCCCCTCGATCCGTACACGGGCCCCGGGGAGCTTCCGGTTGATGAGGGAATGGGAACAGATGGATCTCTCAGACAGAGCTGAGCTCCAGCTATCTAAATGCAAGGATTAGGAACTCGGAGAAAGGGAACAAAATCTTTTACATCAGCAGTTGAGAAAATCACCTTGGTTCTATCTCCGATCACAAACAAGAGAAAATCTGCAGATGCTGGAAATCCAAGCAACACACACAAAATGCCGGAGGAACTCAGCATTAGTACTCTTTTCCATAGATGCTGCCTGGCCTGCTGAGCTCCTCCAGCATTTTGTGTGTGTTGCTAGAGCTACCTCCTCTCGTTCTGCCCTTTTCTACCGGTGAGAACATGTTTTGTCCCATTCTCTCTGGGTACGTAATGATATCAAACAACTTTGTCCTGGGGAAAAAGCAGCTTTCATATTACAAATGTGCCAGACTCCAATGAGACAGACTACTGCCCTTCCCTTCATATTCATTGGCATTGCCATCACTGAGTTCACCACCATCTGTCACTTGGGGGAGGGTTCAGGGGAAATACTTATGTACAATACGGAAACTGGTGTTGCAGTATTGTGGTGATGCAAAATTTGCTGGAGAATTTGCAAGTGGGGAGTGATATTTGGAAATCTGACCTTTGATAGTATCATTTAGCAAGCAAATCACATGTGGACGGTTTGCAAAAGTTCTAGTGAGAAAATCCTTTATAACCCACAACAGGCCTGTTACATAGTTTGTGTGAGAGTGCCTATGAACTCGATCAAACCCAGAGGAGATCAAAGTTCTTATCGACAGTGAGTTGCTAGCTGTTAAAAGAAATACCTCCCTATTTAAAATTCAGTGTGCATGTTGTCAGTGGGTAAAAATTGCACAGCACAAGGTGTTTCAGCACACCGGTCATTACAAATTAGACGGGACATTGGTGGGAAGGTGGGGAGACCTCCAGTGCCCCTGATACCCTCACATACAAGATGTGCATCCAGCTGCAGCCTGTAACCCTGAGCTTTAAGGAGCTGGAGCTGGAAATGGATGAATTCTGGATCATCTAGGAGTTGGAGGGGGTGATAGTTATAACATCAAGAGAGGTGAGTTACACCCAAGGTGCAGGACACAGTAAACTGGGTGAGAGTCAGGAAGGGGAATGAGGTTAAATAGCCGTCACAGAGTACTCTTGGGGTCATCTCATACAACAACAGGTAGACCACTTTGTAAACTGTTGGGGGGATTACCTGGCAGAGGAAAGTCAAATGTCCATATGTTCTCAACCCCAGATCCATTGATATCAATAGGGGTTAGCCTGTCTCCATTCCTTTGTAGTCCACAACCAGTTCCCTTGCTTTTGTGACATTGAGGGAGAGGTTGCTTTCTTGACACCCAGACAGACGTTGTTCAGACCTCAGACAGAGTCAGCAGACAAAAGGTTGAGCATGGTGCGATGAATGTGCTGAGCTGTGTATATCACAATGCAAGAAGCATCGTAGGAACGCCCGATGAGCTCAGGACAGGGAATTGTGATATTGTAGCCATTATTGGGACTTGGTTGCACCGAACACTCTGAGAGATTTAGAGGAGCAAACTTTGCAGAGATTGCAGTCTATGCTAAAAAACAAAGGTTGATATAGTAAGCGATTTTAACTTTTTATATATTTAAGGACCAAATGGGGTAGAGTTTGTCAAATGTGCCCTTAATCAGGATGTAGAATTCCCGATGTAGAAGTGTGCAATAAGCTGTTAGGAAATGATCCATTGTTAGTGACTGAAATTAGTGTATGTAAACACTTCATATCTAGCGATCGTAACAACATAAGAGTCCAAGTAAATATGGAAAAAAAAAGCGGGCTGGATGATGAGCTGAGATTCTAAATTGGAGGAAGTTCAATTCTGATGGTATCAGAAAGATCTAACAAGTGTGGATTGGGACTGGCTGTTTTTCTCGAAAAGCAGTACTTGCAAGTGGGAGTTCTTCAGAAGTGAGGGTATAGAGTTTGTATATGCCTGCCAAAATAAAAGTTGTAAGGTAACTGGTGCAGGGAACCGTGGTTTTCAAGAGATATTGAGGTCCCGGGTATTTTGTTCCTCTAAATGTCTCAGACTGCTGGGTGCTACCAAGAATCATTAATGGCTACAGTATCATAATGCCATGCCCTGAGCTCATCTGACTTTTTGTTTTAGAAACTTTGTTTCTAAAGCTTCCTAATAGTTTTTGCTCTTTTGTTTGCCCTCTCTTAGGTGTTTCTGTTGGCTTTGTCTTCTTATTCCAGCCACGGTTGTGTCCTCCTGCCGTTTCAATGCTTCCACTTCTTTGGGATGTATCGATCACTCAGTTCCCGAATTGCTCCCGGAAACTCCAGCCATTGCTGCTCCATTGTCAATCCTACCTTTTCCCTTCCAAACAAGTTTGGCCAGCTTCTCTGTTATAGAAATGTGGAGAAGTTCAGTACAGGAACAGGCTATTTAGCCCATTTTGTCAATGCCAAAAGAACATTAAAGCTTTCTAATGCAACTACCTGCACTGGAACCATCGGCCTCCATACCCCTACCATCCAGGCTCCCATCCAAACTTTTCTTAAGTGGTAAAATTGAGCTCATGTTCACCACTCGTGCTGGCTTCTTTTCCACACTCTCACGGCCAATTCAATGAAGAGGTTTTACACATATTCCCCATAAATTTCACCTCCCCACTTAACCCATCACTTCTGGTTGTCATCACACTTAACATCAGTTGAAAAAGCCTGCTTGAATTTACCTGTTCTATGCCCTTATATTTTTTCTACACAGGAACAGAAAACCTACAGCACAATACAGGCCTTTTGGCCCACAAAGCTGTCCCAAACATATCCTTACCTTCGCCAAGGCCCTCTAATTTTCTAAGCTCCAGGTATCCATCCAGGAGTCCCTTAAAAGACCCTTTCGCTTCTGCGTCCACCAGGGCTGCTCACCAATCTCTGTGTAAAAAAAAACTAACTTCGATACTTTGAACAATTCCTCAATGCAATGTATAATTTCCTTGTCTCTGTTTAGTGCATTTTTTAGGTGTATAAGATGATGAGGGGCATTGATCGTGTGGATAGCCAGAGGTTTATTCTCAGGGTTGAAATGGCTAACATGAGGGGGCATAGTTTTAAGGTACTTGAAAATAGATACCGAAGGGATGTCAGGGTTATTTTTTTTTTGCACAGAAAGTGGTGGGTCTGTGTAATGCACTGCCAGCAGCGGTGGTCAATGCAGATACAATAGGGTCTTTTAACAGCCTCTTAGATAGGAATATGGTGCTTAGAAAAATAGAAGTCTATGCACTTCGGAAATTCTTCGCAGTTTCTAGAGTAAGTTACATGGTTGGCACAACATTGTGGGCTGAATGGCCTGGAACAATAGACAATAGATAGTAGGTGCAGGAGTAGGCCTTTCAGACCTGCTAGCCAGCACTGCCATTCACTGTGATCATGGCTGATCATACACTTTCAGTAACCCATTCCTGCCCTCTCTCCATATCCCTTCACCCCACTATAAGATGTCTATCTAACTCTCTCTTAAATGCATTCAGAGACTTGGCCTCCACTGCCTTCTGGGGCAGAGCATTCCACATATCCACCACTCTCTGGGTGAAAAAGTTTAGGCATCTCTGTTCTAAATGGCCTACCTCTTATTCTTAAACTGTGGCCTCAAGTTCTGGACTCACCCATCAGCGGGAACTTTCTTACTGCCTCCAGTGTGTCCAATCCCTTAATAATCTTATAAGTTTCAATCAGATCCACTCTCATCCTTCAAAATTCAAGTGTATACAAGCCCAGTGGCTCCAATCTGTCAACATATGACAGTCCCACCATTCCAGGGATTAATCTTGTGAACCTGCGCTGCACTCCCTCAATAGCAAGAATATCCTTCCGCAAATTTGGAGACCAAAACTGCACACAATACTCCAGAACATGCTGTAGATTTCTATGTTCTAGGTTGAACAGCGAAATCACTTTTTTTCTTTAATCTGTGCAGGGTCCATGATTTTAATGCCAGTTTTCCACACTCCCATAGAGCCTTTCTCCATCTCCTGAGTAAACATAGATGAAAAATTATTTAAGATCTCCCCCATTTGCTTTCGTTCCACAAGTGGATCACCATTCCGGTCTTCCAGAGGACCAGCTTTGTGCCTTACAATCCTTTTGCTCTTGATCTATCTGGAGAATCCCTGTGGATTATCATTCATCATTTCTGCAGGACAATCTCATGCCATCTGGATTTATTTCTTATGTGTTCTCTTGCATTTCTTATCCTGCCTATCCCTGTTATACAACTTCATTTTATGCTTCACCAGGGTCTCAATATCCCTTGAAATCCAAGGTTCCCTACAGTTTTTTATCTTCACTTTTTATTCTGAGAAGCAAATTCCCCCTTTGTACTTTAAAAATTTGGCTTTGAAGGACTCCCATTTACCAAACACACCTTTGCCATAAAGCAGCCTGTCCCAGTCCACAGTTGCCAGATCCTAGTATCTTAATTCAAGCCCTGAACACATCCACCTTTCCTACGCTGCTCCTTGTATTGAAATATACAGGGCTCAGCATATTCACTGCACCATGCTCAACTTTTTCATTCCTGACTTTGTCGGAGGACTGAACACCAACTGTCTCCATCACCCCTCCACTATCTGTTCTATTATTCAGGCTCCCATTCCCCCTGCAAGTTTAGTTTAGCCCCCCTTACCCCCACCTCCCTCCATGCAGATCTATCACCCCTTTGGCTTTCCTCTCCCAGATCAATAAAAAGGAGGTGCATACCAGGTACAGGCAGATAGGAACAAATGGGGTACTTATGAAATACAGGAAATTCAAGTGAACACATATGAAAAAAAAAATAAAAGGAGGCATGAGCTTACCTGGGCAGCGAAGGTGAAGGAGAATCCTCAGGGATTCTGCAGATATGTTTAGAGCAAATAGATTGCAAGGGAAAAAATTAATCCTCTGCATCAGAATGGTAATCCATATGAGGAGACAAAGTAGATGGGGGAGATTATTTTTGCATCCGTATTTACACTGGAGATGGACACAGAGTCTATAGAAGTGAGGCAAAGCAGCAACAACTTCTTAAGGCAAATTAGTGTGGATAAATCTGGGACTCTGGGACTCTGCGGAGGACAAGTGCAGAAACTGTCAGGGCACAAGCAAAGATATTTAAATAATCCTCAGTGGCAGGTGAGGTATTGGAGGATTGGAGGACACTGTTTGAGAAAGGCTCTAAAAATAAACTAGGAAATTGTACATTGATGAGCTTGACATCAGTAGTGACGTTATGTGCTGGACCCGGACAAGTATTTGGATAGATGTGGACTGATTAAGGATAGACAGCATGGCTATGTGCATGGCAGGTCATTTCTAACTAATCTTATAGAGTCTCTCGAGGAAGTTATCAGGGAAGTGGATGAAGGCAAGGCAGTGGATGTTGTCTACATGGACTTTAGCAAGACACTTGACAAAGTCTCATATGGGAGGTTGGTCAAGAAGGTTCAGTCAATCAGCATTCAAGATGAGATAGTAAATTGGATGAGACACTGACTTTGGCAGAAGCCAGAGTGTGGTAGCAGATGGTTGCCTCTCTGACTGGAGGCCTCTGATTAGTGGTGTGCCACAGGGATCAGTGCTGGATCTGTTGCTGTTTGTCATCTATATCAGTATTCTAGAGGATAGTGTGTTTAACTGTATTAGCAGATCTGTAGATGAAATGAAGATTGGTGGTGTAGTGGTCAGCGAGGAGGACTATCATGGCTTGCAGTGTTATCTGGACCCACTGGGAAAATGGATTGAGAAATGGAAAATGGAATTTAATGCAGACAAGTGTGAGTTGTTGAACTTTGGTCTGACCTACCAAGGGAGGTCTTTCAGAGTGACTGGTCGGGCACAGAGGAGTGTTGTAGAAGAAAGGGACCTGGGAATACAAGTCCTTAATTCACTGAAAGTGTTATCACGGTTAGATAGAGACGGAAAAAAAGATTTCAGCCCATTGGCTTTGATGAACCAAATACTGACAATAGATGGATGTTATGTTGACTTGTAGAAGACATTGGTGAGGCCTAATTTGGATTATTGTGTGCAGTTTTGGTCACCTACCTACAGGAAAGATGTAAAAGAGTTTCAGAGAGTTCAGAGAAATTTCACAAGGATGTTGCCAGGTCTGGAGGGCTTGGATTATAAGGAAAGATTGAACAGGTCAGGACTTTATTCTCTGGAATGTAGAAGATTGAGGGGAGATTTGATTGTGGTAGAGGGGCATAGATAGCGTAAATGCAAGCTGGCTTTCTCCACTGAGACAACAAGAGGCCATGGGTTAAGGGTGAAACATGAAACGTTAAGGGAAGCATGAGGGGAATTTCTTCACACAGACGGTCTTCCGGATGTGGAATGAGCAGCTAGCACAAGTGGTGCATGCGAGCTTGATTTTAACATTTAAGAGGTTCGTGTAGGTACCTGGATTGGGAGTGGGCAGTTTAAATAGTTCAGCACAAACTAGATGGCCCAAAGGGCCTGTTTCTGTGTTGAAATTTGCTATGACTGTGACAACAACCTGAAATAATACAAAAATTCACCCTAAGTCCTTTTAACAGCTGTGCGGACCAACCAGTCATTTCAGCAGGAATTTTTATATGGCGTTAAAACTGTGGCACATTAAGTTAATAATACATAAAAGAAAATCCCAGCTGCACGTCAAGAGACTATTTGTGTGAGACTGTTTCAGTTACTGTGGGGCCAGGCACCCATGCAGCTCAGCAGAAACGGGGAGTAATACCAATGGAGAGAGTCAAACTGAGCCAGGGTATAAACTGGAGATGGCAAAAATGCCCCATTCTTATAGAGACAGGAAGAACATCAGAGAATTGATGGTCATTCCAGATACCAGCACTCTGCCCAGTCAGAAGAAGATTTCAGACAGACAGACATACTTTATTGATCCCGAGGGAATTTGGATTTTGTTACAGTTGCACCAACCAAGAATAGAGTAGAAATATAGCAAAATAAAACCAAAAATAATTAAATGATAATAAGTTATGCAAAGTGGAAATAAGTCCAGGACCAGCCTATTGGCTCAGAGTGTCTGACATTCTGAAGGAGGAGTTGTAAAGTATGACGGCCACAGGCTGGAATGACTTCCTGTGACACTCAGTGTTGCATCTCAGTGGAATGAGTCTCTGTCTGAATGTACTCCTGTGCCTAACCAGTACATTATAGAATGGATGGGAGACATTTTCCAAGATGGCATGCAACTTGGACAGCATCATCTTTTCAGACACCACCGTCAGAGAGTCGAGTTCCACCCCCACAACATCACTGGCCTTACGAGTGAGTTTGTTGATTCTGTTGCTGTCTGCTTCCCTCAGTCTACTGCCCCAGCACACAACAGCAAACATGATAGCACTGGCCACCGTAGACTCGTAGAACATCCTCAGCATCATCTGGCAGATGTTAAAGGACCTCAGTCTCCTCAGGAAATAGAGACGGCTTTGACCATTCTTGTAGACAGCCTCAGAGTTCTTTGACCAGTCCAGTTTATTGTCAATTCGTATCCCCAGGTACTTGTAATCCTCCACCATGTTCACAGTGACCCTTTGGATGGAAACAGGGGTATCTGGTGCCTTAACCCCCCTCAGGTCCACCACCAGCTCCTTAGTCTTTTTCACATTAAGCTGCAGATGATTCTGCTCACACCATGTGACAGTTTTCCCACTGTAGCCCTGTACTCAGCCTCATCTCCCTTGCTGATGCATCCAACGATGGTAGAGTCATCAGAAAACTTCTGAAGATGGCAAGACTCTGTGGTGTAGTTGAAGTCTGAGGTATAGTTGATGAAGACAAAGGGAGACAGGACAGTCCCCTGTGGAGCCCCAGTGTTGCTGACCACTCTGTCTGACGCACAGTATTGCAAGCGCACATACTGTGGTCTGCCAGTATTTATCTGTCTAACTTGGGATTAACCTCACTGTAACAGTGTGATACCAGATCAAAGCTTGGCAACTCAAGTAATCTCATCTGTAATGTTGTCCTAAACCCATTGATGGATTCTGTATATCTTTTTACAGGTTAAAAATGAGAAGAAATTTGTCTCCAGGAAGCTCAAACATGGCACACCAGTTTTGTTGACTCTGTCTAGATATTTAATAAGTGGAGCAAGGGATTCAATCGACCATCCTTCCTACTCACACTGTGGGGAGGGATTAACTTGGTCATTTGACCAACTGGCAAGCCCGTCATTTTACACAGGAAAAAGGCCATTCACTTGCTCAGAAAGTGGGAATGGATTCACTCAGTTATCTCAATTGGAAGGTACAAGTTCACACTGGGCAAGGCCATTCATCTGTTCTGTGTGTGAGAAAGGATTCAGTTGGTCTTCCCATCTGTGGACACACCAGTCAGTTCACACCACACTGGGCAGAGGCTGGTCATCTGCTGAATTTCTGGGAAAGGATTCACTCAGTCATTTGACCTAATGGCTCACCAGCGAGTTCACACCAGGGAGCGGCCGTTCACCTGCTCAGTCTGTGATAAGAGATTCACTCACTCTTCCACCCTATGGAAACACCAGCGAGTTCATACTGGGGAGAAGCCATACATCTGCTCAGTCTGTGGGAAGAGATTCACTGAGTCATCCACCCTACTGGTACATCAGCGAGTTCACACTGGGGAGAAGCCGTTCACCTGCTCTGTCTGTGGGAAGGGATTTACTCGGTTATCCCACCTACAGAGTCACGAGCGAGTTCACACTGGGGAGAGGCCTTTCACCTGCTCAGTCTGTGGGAAGAGATTCACTGATCCATCCAACCTACAGAGACATCATCGAGTTCACACTGGGGAGAAGCCGTTCACCTGCTCAGAATGTGGGAAAGAATTCACTGAGTTATCCAACCTGCAGAGTCACCAGCGAGTTCACACTGGGGAGAAGCCGTTCATCTGCTCAGAGTGTGGGAAAGAATTCACTGAGTTATCCAACCTGCAGAGTCACCAGCGAGTTCACACTGGGGAGAAGCCGTTCACCTGCTCAGAGTGTGGGAAAGGATTCACTGATTCATCCACCCTACAGAGTCATCAGCGAGTTCACACTGGAGAGAAGCCGTTCACCTGCTCAGAATGTGGGAAAGGGTTCACTCATTTATCCAACCTACGGAGACACCAGAGAGTTCACACTGGGGAGAAACCATTTACCTGCTCAGAATGTGGGAAAGGATTCAGTGAGTCATCCACCCTACTGGTACATCAGCGAGTTCACACTGGGGAGAAGCCGTTCACCTGCTCAGAATGTGGGAAAGGATTTACTGCTTCATCCACCCTGCATAGTCACCAGCGCGTTCACACTGGGCAGAAGCCTTTCACCTGCTCAGTCTGTGGGAAAGGATTCACTCGGTCATCCAACCTACAGAGTCATCAGCAAGTTCACACTGGGGAGAGGCCGTTCACCTGCTCAGTCTGTGGGAAGAGATTCTCTCATTCATCCACCCTACAGAATCATCAGCGAGTTCACACTGGGGAGAAGCCATTCACCTGCTCAGTCTGTGGGAAGAGATTCACTCAGTCATCCCAAGTACAGAGTCATCTGCGAGTTCACACTGGGGAGAAGCCGTTCACCTGTTCAGAATGTGGGAAGGGATTTACTCAGTTATCCCAACTACTGAGTCATCAGCGAGTTCACACTAGGGAGAAGCCGTTCACCTGCTCAGTCTGTGGGAAGGGATTCACTGATCCATCCAACCTACAGAGTCATCAGCTAGTTCACACTGGGGAGAAGCCGTTCACCTGTTCAGAATGTGGGAAGGGATTTGCACAGTCATCCCAACTACTGAGTCATCAGCGAGTTCATACTGATGAGAGACCATTCCCCTGCTCAGTCTGTGGAAAGAGATTCACACATTCATCCACCCTACAGAGACACCAGCGAGTTCACACTGGGGAGAAGCCATTCACCTGCTCAGTCTGTGGGAAGAGATTCACTCGGTCATCTGACCTACAGAGTCATCATCGAATTCACACTGGGAAGAAGCCGTTCACTTGCTCAGAATGTGGGAAGAGATTCACTCATTCATCCACCCTACAGAATCACCAGCGAGTTCACACTGGGGAGAGGCCATTCCCCTGCTCAGTATGTGGGAAGAGATTCACTCGCTCTTCCACCCTGCAGAGACATCAGCAAGTTCACAATGGGGAGTGGCCATTGTTATGAATCCCTAGGTTTCATTTGCTGTGGACTGTCATTTGAAGAGAGAGACAGAGATTAAGAAGGTGAATCAGTCTGACTTACAGCTTATTTACATCGCTCGCAGCTTGTTTAGTTTTAACCGATGACACAGACACTCTGAGTCAGAAGGAGGAAAAACGGAAGGATCAAAATCCAGGAACCAGCGGCCAAGGGTCTGATGCGCCATCAATAACTCTCGGAGACCTGAGGCGAGATATGGGCTTTTATTAGCTGAAAAATTGAACACTCTCAGCAGCAGAACAGCAAGAGATCAAGGAGCCGTGCCTCCAATCTCCTTTATACAGGGGTCTGTGGGAGGACATAGGAGCAGTCAGCAAGGGGGGGGGAACGGGACGTGTCCTGTCAGGTATATGTAGTTCACCACAGGGTCGCTCTTTAGAACTTTCCTATGCCCACAATGGTAGGTTAATTATCAATTCACCATACTTCGAATGTGTGGTTGTGACCCTGTTTGATCCATATCAGTGGATCTGTTTTGAGGTATCCTGTGAAGACCACTGACGTCTTAACCCTTGCCTAGATGTGGTGTGGTAATTCATTTGAAGACAATACCCCTTGTGACAAGTCACTTTCGGTAATAATTCATATGTGGATTTGGAATGATGACAGATAAAGTATACAGCAACTGTCCTCTCATTTTACCACCATGGAACCTGTGGAATTTGACATAATTGCCTTCTCTTGATATTTACCCTGGATTACAAATATCTCTTATCATCTATTCTGTGGATGAACTGAACTTTCGCACTTTACCATCTCAAGACTCCAAGCTTTGTTTCCCCTGAGCTCAATAGTTTGGGAGTTATATTTACACACGTCTATACACATAACACTGTTAACTTCTGTTTATCTTGTTTAATTTGCATTTTTTTTAAGTAGATTCTATTAAAGATAGTGGTTTTAACATCAAAACCAGACTCCAGGTGTAATCTATTGCTGCTGGCTCGTTTCTAAAGCATTAAGGTTCATAACAAATTTGGGGCCTGCGTCTGGGATAGGACCAAATTTGGGGTCTATTGATCGATTTATTATCGATTTGATTGGGGAAATCCCTTTTGATTTATTTGTGTGTGGAAATCAGCAGCAATGGATACTGATAAATTTCTGGAAACGCCAACCCCTGAGGCATTAGTAAAAGCCAAAATGAATGAATTGCTGACTGTTGCTACTGGGCTGAATCTTAAGGTGTAAGGGTGTGTGAAGGACCAGGGTAAGTGTAAAACTGGGAGAGCAGGTAACGTTAAAAAAAAATACATGAGTTTTTTTTTAATATAATCTAGGCATCCACTCCCTTTTGCAGAGACTGGGATCCCTGGTTCAATCGGTAATGATGTTGTGCATTTCAATGTTCACCTCTCAGTCCTCAATTCTCTAAATGAAAGGGTTATCACATTTGATCTTTCTTCATATGATGACCCCACCACTCCAGGGATCAGTCTGGTGAATCTTCATTGCACTCTCTATAACAAACATTCTCTAACCTCTTTGTTAATCCTCTGTGGAATTAATTTCCATTTTCTTCTGCCCCGTGTTGCCTCAACCACTCACCCTGCACCCCGTCACTATTTCCACCTTCCCACCTCCTCCGTCGCATATATCCAACTCTCACTCCACATCTCTTGCCCAATCCGTACCCCTCACCTCTTTTTTCTGACTATTTCTGTCCACTCTCAGTCCAGAAGGAAGGTCTCAGCCTGAAATGTTAACGGTTCATTTCTCTCCACAGATGCTGCCCGACCCACTGAGTTCCTCCGACAGTTCGTTCTTTGGTGTATATAACCCTGTTAGTATGGGGAGTGGGATTCCAAGTACAATCTCAACAAAACACGCATAATTGTCACGTTTCCCGAATCATTGGCCCCACTTGCATGTCAAAAGTTTGCCGGTGTTTGCCCCCATGTGTGAATCCCTCTGCTCGCCACCACCGTGTGCTCAGACGGTTCCACAGATTTCCACCGGGACAAACATCCTGTCCGCCCCTCTCACACCATCTTTTTCCTATCAATAAAATCCCTCCTCTCCCTCCCCGCGGAACCGGCATCAAACCGACGGGCCGAACGGTCTCCTCTTACTTCGAGGCGATACATCAGACTCCGGCCGCAGGAGACGCTTCACAAACGCCCCAACTTCCCTCGGAGGGAAATTAAAATAAATCAGAAAGCGGACATTTACTCTGCTGTGATGGGGAGTTCGAGGTTGGAGTGGGGGTAACACCCTCTCAGCTTGTCCGCCTCTGCGACGGGTGGACGACACCGCGCACGTGAGGGCAGATCACGGTGTCAGGAGCGGGGGGAGGGGGGGGGTCGTCGTGACGTCACCTGTGGTGGTGCGCTCACATTTAAAAGCACCTTATTGGGCGTTCCTTATGATTTCGGAGGGACAACAACATTAATCACGGGTTTCATCACTCAATCCAGTGTTGTGAGATGTAAAGTCCCCTGTTATGTGTCCGGCTGTGCCGTGTTGTTGGTGGAGTGGGCAGCGTGGTGTTTGTCTCGATTCGGGTCACAACACCAGAATTGCCAGCGGGGTCCACACACAGTGTATTAGCCAACAGAAAACCTTTCGTCCCTGCAGTCTTTGTCTCCCGGTAAACAACACCCTGACAGTGTGGACCATAGGTATCCTTCTTCACCCACCCCGTTTTTGTTCACTTTATGAACATACAATCAATCCGTGCACGGTATATAATCTGTTGTTACTGTTGTGTTGTTGTGTTGCTCTGGAGCCGGAGTAATAATTATTTCGACCTCATTTACACGTGTCTGCTGAAAATGGAATTAAGCAACCCTGAATCTTGAATAAACATTTCAGCAGCTGAGCGTCACATTTCTGTCTCTCAGCGTTATTGCGGCAGAGCGCCACCTGGTGACAATGGAGTCCACAAATCAGTGTGTCCTGTTATTGCGGCAAATTACCACCAAGTGACAGTGTTGTCCACAAAAGGGGGAGGTTTACAGCGATAAGGAGGGGTGTCGGGGCTGGAAGCCAACTGCAAGTGGATGAAGTGCCAGACCTGCCGATAACCTCTCTCCTCATCACGAGTCAGGGTCCCAAACTGTCCTTCTATATGAGGCAACTTCTCAACATCGGGACTGTTGTGGTCATCTACTGTTTCCAGTTTTCCAGTTGTGGCCTCCTCGACATTAGTGAGACCCGATGTAGTCTCTGCTTTCTGCACTCTGTCCCGATGAGATTCTGCAGATGTTGGAGATGCAGAGTAACAGACACAAAATGTTGTAGGAAGTTAGGAGGTCCGGTAGCTTCTATAGAGGGGGATAAAGCAAAACAGAGATTTCCTGCCGAGACCCTTCATCGGGACTGGAAGTGCGGAGAAGCCGGAATAAGATGGTGCGGGGAGTGGAAAGTGTCCAAGCTGGTAGGTGATAGGTGAAGCCTGATAAAAGTGAAGGTGAGTGGGTGGGGGAGGAGGGAGATGAAGTGAGACGCTGTGAGCTGGCAAGTGGAAAATGCAAAGGGTTGAACAAAAAGGAATCTGATAGGATAGGAGAGTGGATAATGGGGGGAAAAAGTAAAAGCGGAACGAGAGAGAGACAATCCGCAGTGGGGAAGAGTGGAGACAGGATGGAGGAGACGGGCGTGTGGGTTGATGAAAAAAAAAGGTAGAGGTAGAAGTTAAAGATATCGATGTTCATGTCATTGAGGAGTAAACTACCCGGATGTAATATGAGGTGTTGCTCCTCCAACCTGAGAGTGCGCTCATCGTGTTAGTTAAACAATGAACCGGAAGGGAGAGTGGATTAATAATTTCCCTCTGGGATCCGTATTAAATCAATCCTCTCTCAACTTAAACCAGTGCTCTCTGATTGTTGATTCCACAAAGGTGGGGAAAAGGACTGCGCATATACCCCATTTCTGTACCCTCATGGTTTGGAACGCCTGCATAAGGTCACCTCAATCTCCTGCACTTCAAGGTGTGAAATCCCAACCTGTCCAACCTCTCTCCAGAACTCAGTCCCTCGAGTACCGGCACCATTCTCGTAAACCTCCCCTGCACTCATTCCAGCATGACGTCCTCTCTCCTGTAGCAGAATGACCAAACAGGAGGAAATCTGCAGCTGCTGGAAATTCAAACAACACACACAAAATGCTGGTGGCACTGTCAGAAGCACTGTCAGTGACGAAGGGTCTCGGCCCGAAAAGTCGACAGTGCTTCTCCCATTACATGTTGCCTGGCCTGCTGTGTTCCACCAGCATTTTGTGCAGAATGACCAAAACTGAATACAATAATCCAGGCGCGAATACTCTAATCCTAATGAAACCTCATTGGCCTCTTCTTCAGACCATGAGCCATGAGATATCGGACAGAGGCTGCTCAGCCAATCGAGTCTGCTCCGCCATTCCTTCGTGTCCAATTGATTATCTCTCAACCCCATTCTCCTGCCTTCTCCCCATAATCTTTCAACATCCATTTAAAATACACTCAATGACTTGACCGCTACTCCGTTCATGGGAATGAATTCTAAAGATTAAAATTCCTCCTCATCTCTGCTGTCAGTGGATGCCCTATACATTGAGGGCTGTCCTCTGGTCCCAGATTCACACAGTACAGGGTGCATCTTCTTCACAGCCACTCTGTCTATGCCTTTCAATATTTAATAGTCTTCATTGAGATCCCCTCTCTCTCTTCCAGACCAGCGAGTACAGGGTCAAAGCCGTCTAATGCTCCTCATACTTAACCATTGCATTCCTGGAATCACCCTCGTGAAACTTCTCCGGACCAGCTCCAATACGAGAGTAGCATTTTCTCAGATAACAGGTCGGAAACAACTCACAATACACCGAGCGATCTGACCAATGCGTTTTAAAGCTAGTGTCACATCCTTGCTATTATATGCTAACATTACTGTTGCCATCCTTAATCAACACAATCTGCAAGCAAACCAACAGGGACTCCTGCTCAAGGACTCCCAAGTACCTATGCTCTTCTGATTTTTGAATTTTCTCCCATTTTTTTTCTACGCCCCTATTCCTTCTACAAATTGTACATGACCGTTCCCTTGCATACACCGTGTTACATCCGCCACTTCGTTGCCTGTTCTCCAAACCTATCGAAGTCTTTCTGCAGACTCCCACTTCTCTCGAAACTACCTGCCCCGTACGTATCCTTGTATCAACTGCAAAGTTCGTCACCAAGGTATCAATGCCGTCATCCATATCATTCAGATTTAACATGAAACGATGCGGTCTCAATACTGACCCCTACAGAACACCATGAGATACGACAGCAAAACAGAAATGCCCATATTATTCTGACGCTTTCTCCCTTGTCAGTCAGCCAATCTTCGATCCAAACACGTCTCTTTCCTGTAATTCCATGAGCTGTCATCTTGTTAGGCAGCCTCACATGCAGCAACTTGGAAACATAGAAACATGAAAATCTTGCAGCACAGTATAGGCCCTTCGTCCCACAAAGCTGTGCCAAACCTTTGAAATACCTAGGCTTACTCATAGCCCTCTATTTTTCTGAGCTCCATATACCTATCCAGGAGTCTTTTAAAAGACCCTCTCATTTCGGCCTCCACCACCACCACCGGCAGACCATTCCACACACTCACCACTCTCTGCGTAAAAATCTTACCCCTGACATCTCCTCTGTACCTACCTCCAAGCACATTTAAACTGTGCCCTCTCGTGTAGTCATTTCAGCCCTGGGGAAAAGCCTCTGACAAACCCCATGATCGATGCCTCTCATCATCTTGTACACCTCTATCAGGTCATCTCTCATCCACCGTCACTCCAAGGAGAAAGGGCCGAGTTCATTCAACTTCTTCTCATAAGGAATTCTCCTCAATCCAGGCAACATCGTTGTAAATCGCCTCAGCAACATTTCTATGGCTTCCACGTCCTTCCTGTAGTGAGGCGACCAGGACTGCGCACTATATTCCAAAATGCGTCTGATCAGGGTCCTATATAGCTGCAACAGTAAGTCACGACTTTTAAACTCAGTCCAATGGTGGATGAAGGCCAATGCACCGTACGACTTCTTAACCACGGAGTCAACTTGTGTTGCAGCTTTGAGTGTCCTATGGACTGGAACCCCAAGATCCCTTTGATTCTGCACACTGTCAAGAGTCTTACCATTAATGCTATATTCTGCCATCATATTTGCCCCATCAAAATGAACAACCTCACACTTATCTAGGTTGAACTCCATCTGCCACTTCTCAGCCCAGTTTTGCATCCTGTCAATGTCCCACTGTAACCTCTATCATCCTTCCACACGATCCACAGCACCCACAACATTTGTGGCATTAGCAAAATTAATAAACCATCCCTCCACTTCCTCATTCAGGTCAATTATAAAAATCAGAAAGAGTAGGGGTCCCAGAACCGATCCCTGAGGCACCCCACTGATCACCGACCTCCATGCAGAATATGACCCGACTACAACCACTCTTTGCATTCTGTGGCAAGCCAGTTCTGGATCCACAAAGCAACGTCCTCTTGGATCCCATGCCTCCTTGCTCTCTCAACTAGCCTTGCATGGGGTACCTTGTTAAAGATCATCTGAAAATCCAAGCAAACAACATCCACTGCCTCTGCTTTATCTATCTTGCCTGTTATTTCCTCAAAATATTCCAAGAGATTTGTCAGACACTATTTCCTGTAAAGGAATCCTGCTGACTTTATCCTACTTCATCATCCTCCCCAATTACAGTACCCAAAACACTCACCCTTAATATACCCGGACATATTCCTGACCACTGAGCTCAGACTAACTGTCCTATCATCTCACTGGACAATATTTTTTTAAAGTGTTGCTTCCACAGAATTGTTTTGTTTATGATAGACTGCTTGACGATTAGCACAAATATAATTTCAGACTACTTGTATCAGGTAGGAATTTGGAAAAACGACAAATTATATTTTATTGAATATATTATATTTAATTGCATAATGGTGCTGATGCTTTGCAATAGTGCAACTAAGTTAAAAATATTTTGGTAATGGTTTTCATTTGTACTCAGTATCCGAGGCTTTTCGCTTAAGTGTCCAACAATAATTCGCAGCGTTGCTGGATTCAGTGGAAACGGCGTGAATAGATGAAGAGTCGGTCATCTTTGGTCCAAATTCCGTTTGGACCGTCGGGGTCACCAATGTAGCGATGTACTACATGCAGAGCATTCGGTAAGTCATTTTGAGACTAGTTTATTCAAACTTCGCGGCGCTGGCATTTAATCCTTAGCGCCCGCCCTCTCCGGGCGGAAATGACGCCAGAGCTGCATTACTAAAGTCTCTCCAGAATGTTCTCCAGAATGATATCACAAAAAGCACACGACAAAACAGACTGCACTAGAAAATCTACATAATGTTTGGTAATCCCCAATTTCAGAGTCCAGAGAGGCGGCTGCGTATTAATATCGCGCTACCTTCTTAGCGCGTTTCCCGGAAGGGAGAACCAAACCCACCAGACAAAACAAGACGACCCAGACACACCAAGAGACCAACTCTACCACCCAACAAACCAAAAACTAAAGCTACAAGACCTACACAAAACCACATAGTTACACATAGTTATATCTAATGTATAGTTACAACAGTGTAGACAACATCAAATTGATTAAAAAAAAAACAGACCATGGGTACAGTAAAAATAGTCCAAAGATGTTAACAGACTATAAGTTGAAAAGAAACCACCACAGAGTTTCCGCAAGTCCTCAGGGTCCCGATAGACTCGTCATCCTACGCAGTCGGCAGAAGGCATTCCCGTGAACGTTCTCCGGACCCGCTCCAATACGAGCACATCTGTTTTCGCAGATTGTAAACTGTTCACAATTCACCAAGAGCGATTTGACCAATGCGTTTTAAAGCTACAGTGTCACGCCCTTGTTATTATATGCTAGCATTCCAGTTGTCATCCTTCATCGATTCAATCTGCAAGCAAACCTTTAAGGACTCCTGCTCAAGGACTCCCAAGTATTTATGCACCTCTGATTTTTGAAATTTCTCCCATTTATTTATTTTTTCTCTACGCCCTTATTCCTTCCACAATTGTACATGACCGTACATTTGCATACACTGTACAATTCCATACATCTCATCCACGACTTCGTTGTCCGTTCTCCAAACCTATCGAAGACCTTTTACAGACTGCAGCTTTGCTCTAAACTATCTGTCTCTTATCAGTATCAACTGCAACGTTCTGTGGATGCTGGGAATCCAAGCAACACATACACAAAATGCTGGAGGACCCTAGGAGGCCAGGCAGCATATATGGGAAATGGTAAACAGTCGACGTTTCGGGCCGAGACCCTTCATCAGGACTGGGGGGGAAAACATGAGACGTCCGAGGAAGAAGTGCGGGGGTGAAAAGGGTAGAGTAAGTGGTCGGTGATAGGTGAAACTGCGAGAGGGGGAGTAGTGAAGGTGGAAAAAAACTTCTTAGGATTTTATTTCCTTAACGATCCTCGAAAAATCATTGCTAATGCCTCCACATCTCTTCAGCCACCTCCTTCAGATCTCTGGGGTGTATATCATATGGTATAGGTGACCTGTTTACCTTCAGACCATCTCTGTTTCCAAGAACCTTCTCCCGAGTAGCGTAACTTCACACATTCTGACCACTGACATCTGGTACTTCCGTATTCCTGCCGGTGTCTTCGAGAGATGAGTGATGTACAAGACTTATTCAGTTCATCTGGCATGACCTTGCACTCCGAGCCCATTACTACCTCTCCATCATAATTTTTCAGTGGTTCGTCATCCGCTTCTCCCTTTCTTTTACACTATAATTACCTGAAGAAACATTTGGTATCCTCTTTAATATTACCGGCTAGCTCACTGAAGTGTCCCATCTTTTCCTTCTTAATTATTTTAGTTGCATTCTGTTGGTTTTTAAAATCTTCTCAATCCTTCAACATACTAGTGATTTTTGCTCTATGCCCTCTCTTTGGTTTTTCTTAACAGCCACGGTTTTGTCACCTTAGCTTTAAAATTCTACTTCCTCTTTGTGATGCATAGAAATTTGAGGGGCGAAGAACATCTCAGGCAGAACTGCAGTCAGCTCGACTTCTTCAGTCTGCAGGAAATTCAAGGGGAACCTCTTCACCCACAGAGTGGTGACTGTTTGGAACTCATTCACATGGACAGTGAGAGGTGAACAACAGGGGAGGATTTGAAAGATCTGCTGTGGAACAGAATCATTGGCAAGGTCCAGCCGGCCTGAGGTGACTCTCTGCTGTACACTAGGTGTGTTATAAATTCACTAAGCACCGGAGACAGTGTTTAATATAGAGTTGATTTATTTGTCACAGGTCTAGTCCCATTAAAGGTGACTATGCAGCAGAAGAAACTCCTCACATGCCTGGTGAGCAGCAGCAATAATTGCAGAGTTCAGCACCGACACTCACTCTCGAATTTGCATTCAGCAACGCTGATGAATAAATATTCAGCATGCAGCTCATTGAAACGTTCTCCCAGTGTGAACCGGTAGTGTGTGGTAAGTGTAACACACAGTAAGGTTTCACTGCTAAAGTAACGGCCTCTCTGTAATGTTTCGCTGCTGAGGTAATGGTTTCTCTGTGGCAGCAATGTTTAGGGTAAGACTAGAGGAAATAGGGTTTTCGAGTGTGGGGCTATGCAATGACAGAAATATTCTTTCTTGTGAGTCTGGAAGAGAGATTTTCACGGTTTTTTGCTGGCGAGAGATGAGAAGACGTGAATGGAGAGAGCGGGCCCTTTTTCTTTTTTTTCAGTTTCTTTACTAACCCTGTAATCAAAATAAGTATTATAGAGCTCAATCGTTTAATTGCATATTGTGCATCGTTTGTTACTTCGGGGTACTGATCTGTACCATGGGAAACATAACACAGCATTCACCCAAATGAGATTTCCTAAGTTTGCTCGGGCTGGGGGGGGGGGGGGGGGGGGGCTATCACCCCGTATATTAAACTGCCAGCTGAAGCGATCGTTACGTAAGGTTAGATGAATGAGTGAATAGCTTCCCTCATTCACAGCAGATGAACAACCTCTCCACAGTGTGTACTGAATGATTGGTTGATTTGGCTGTGAAAATCTCCTGATAAAGTCTGCACAGGTGATTAGTCTCTACCCAGTGTGAACTCGCTTGTGTCTCTGTAGTTGAAATGACAAAGTGAATCCCTTCCCACACATTGAAGCCAGAATTATTCTTCTCCGTCGAGTCTACGCCGTAGGCTCTACTTGGCCGCGTACCCGACGCTGCACCCTCGGCTGTACTGTATGCCGTAGCCTAATGTGCACATACCTAAAAATGCAACTACGCATCACAGCGACGCAGACGACAAGAACTGTGATTGGTCCACTTAGTAGCAGCCAGTTTCCTTTTCTTTTTCAATCTTTTTATTAAGTTTCAAATTTAATAAGCATAGCAATTATATAACGATACAAAGAGATCGGGATTACATTAATAACGGTTGACACGTAAAAGCACAGATTTCAAATGACAAATATAGTTTAACCTCCTAATCTCATAGCAACTAACCATGAAAGAGATATTATATAAGGTGAAAAAAATCGTAAACTAGAAAAAACACTAAACTTTAAAAAAGACAGAATTGGGCTGTCATATTACATCGGCTGAAATTATTTGGCGTTAACTCCGCTTGTCTATACAAGAACAAAAACTTATTACACAAGATTCGGAAAGGGTCAACTTAAATCATATGAAAATATTGAATAAATGGCCTCAAAGTCTCTTCAGATTCAACCGAAGGATCCACAGTACCACTCCTAATTTTTTCCAAGTTTAGACATGCTATGGTTTGGGAAAACCATTCAAATGTAGTAGGGAGATTGGAACCTTTCCATTTAAGTAAAGTAGATCTGCTGGCCATTAATGTAACAAATGCAATTAGACGACAAGCTGACGAGGATAAATGACTAGAGTCCATCATCGGTCGTCCAAAAATTGCAGTAGTAGGATGTGGTTGTAAATGAATACGCAGAACTACTGAGATAATATCTCAAAATATCCTTCCAATATTTTTTTAGAGGAGGACAAGACCAGAACATATGTGTCAAGGAAGCTACCTCGGAATTACATCCATCAGAAACAGGATTTAATGGCAGTAAAAATGAGCAAACTTATCCTTGGACATATGAGCCCGATGAACCACCTTAAATTGCATGAAGGCATGTCTGACACACACTGAAGAGGTATTTTCTAGTTCAAGAATTTTCTCCCATTTCTGCATAGGTAAAGGTATCCGAAGTTCTCTTTCCCACTCATTCTTAATTTTATCAGAAGTATCCAAGTGTATTTTCATAATTAAATCATAAATAAATGATAATAAACTCTTCTGATGTGGATTTGAACTTTTTTCCCCCGTAACTTCAATTCGATGTGATATCGGAACAGAAGGTAAAATAACATTCAAAAAGTTTCTAATCTGTAAATATCAGAAAAAGTGTGATCTAGGCGAATTATATATATTAGAAAGTTGTTCAAAAGAAATAAAACAATCATCCATAAATAAGTCACGAAAACATAATTTTCCCTTTGTTTGCAATAAAAGAAAAGCTTGATCAATTTAAATGGTTGAAAGAAAAAAAATAGATATAATAGAACTTGACAGTATATATTTATTTGGTCCAAAAACGTACCAAAATTGAAACCATATTCCTATTGTATGCTTACTTATTGTAATTACCATTTGCTTATTAAATTTAGTAAGTGCAAAGGGAACCACAGCCCCTAACATAGAAGCCAATGAAAACTCCTGTCGAGACTCACGCTCAAGGTTCATCCAACTCTTGTGTCCAAAACATTAAATATCGAACATTAATTGCCCGATAATAAAAACTATGATCCGGCAAAACCAAGCCTCCTTCCTTTTTTGATTTCTGTAACTATTTCTAATTTAACCTGGGATTTCTATTCTGCCATCCATATGCAGAAATTTTAGAATCAATAATATTAAAAAAATGTTACAGATAAAAATTGATACTGCCTGAAATAGGTACTGAAATTTAGGTAAAATAATCATCTTAATAGCATTAATGGAACCAATCAAGGATAAGGACAATGGGGACCATTTAGTAAACAATTGTTTAGACTGATCAATTAAGGGTAAACATTAACTTTAAATAAATCGTTCTGCTTCTTAGTAATTTTAACACCCAAATAAATAAAATAATCAGCAAGCAATCTAAATGGTAACTGTCTGTAAATTGAGACTTGCCTATTTAATGGGGAAAGCACTTTTATTAAGATTCAGTTTATAAGCAGAAAAACTACTAAACTGTGCAAGATGTGTTATTACTGCAGGAATGGTTTACTCTGGATTAGAAATATCTAGCGACAGGTTATCTGCATATTGTGATACTTTACGCGTCCCATTCCCATGAGTAACACCAAATATATTGGATGAATCATGAATAGCAATTGCCAAGGGCTCCAGGCCAATATCTGATAGTAAGGGACAGCCTTGTCTAGTACCTTGGAAAAGCCTAAAGAAAGGGGATCTCTGATTATTAGTGAAACAGACGCCAAAGGTATATGTTATATCAATTGCATCCAAGATATAAATTTTGGGCTAAAAGTAAATTTCTCTAGTATTTTAAACAAATATTCCCATTCAAATGTATCAAACGCCGTCTCGGCATCGACCGAGATAACACATTCTGGTGTCTTAGATAAAGTCATGTATACAATGTTCATTAACCTCCAAACATTAAAATGTGTATAATGATTTTTAATAAATCCTGTCTGATGCTCGGAGACAATTTGTGGCAATATCTTCACCAATCTAATTGCTAATATTTGAGAAAGGATTTTAGATACAACATTCACAAAGATATTTTTCTGTCTGTTGCACATTCAGTGAGATCATTTATCATTTTTGGGAATTAAATAAATTGATGCTTCATAAAATGTTTGTGGTAACTTATGTACAAATAAAGCATCTTTAAAAATTTTACCTAACCAGGGAGAAAGTAAACCGGAAAAAGATTTTAAAAATTCAGCTGTATACTCATCCGGACCAGGTGCTTTACCAGAATTCATTGAATAAATTGCTTTCTTTATTTCCTCTTCAGTAATGGGTGTGTCTAATACTAAATGTTCATCAACTGATAATTTCAGAATATTTAATTTCCTGAAAAATTCATGCATTATGATAGAATCCTCAGGAAATTCTGATTGGTATAAATTGGTATAAAATTCTTGAAAAAATTTGTTAATTTCGTCATGGTCAACCGTCAAAGTATCATCCTGTTTAAGAACCCTATTAATCTGAAGTTTCGCTAAAGCAGCTTTTAATTGGTTAGCCAATAATTTACCCAATTTATCAACAAATATATAAAGTAACTGATTTTCAATCAGGGATGTTAATAACAAATGATGTTGCATCTGAAGTTCAACTCTCTCTTTATAAAGCATCAAATGGGGAGCAATAGAATAATTTCTATCAATTTCTTTAATCTTATCAACCAATGTACGTATTTCATTATTAATTTGAAATTATTTTTTTTTCAATCCAGCAGAGTGTGAAATAATTTACCCTCGGATATATGTTTTAAAGGCATCGCGTGATATCCCACTTAAAATTTCTTCCATTGAGTTAGTTGAAAAGAAAAAAGCAATCTGTTCTTTAATGAAATTAATAAAATTTAAGCCCTGAAGTAAAATAGAGTTGAACCGCCATTGTTTGGTACCAAAGGTTACATCAGTTAACTTAACTGATCATTTCAAAGGTGCATGATCGGAAATGGCAATGTTATCATATTCACAGGCAGTGACAAATGAAACTAATCGAAAATCAATAAAGGTGTAAAGGAATCTAGAGTAATTATGATATACATGAGAAAAAAGAGAACTCTTTTTCATTAGGATGTAAAAACCTCCTAATTTCTAAAATTCCAGAGTCAACTAAGAAGGAATTAATAAAAATAGCAGATTTGTTTGTAAGTACCTGATTAGGCACAGACTTATCCATCATACGTTTCAGACATCAATTAAAATCTCCACCCATTATTACCATATATTCATATAAATTGGGAAGAAATGCAAAAAAGTGCTTAAATTCAGTATAGTCAGTATTTAGTGCATAAATATTAACCAAAACTAATTTATTGTCATAAAGTTAACCGGTGTTTAATAGAAGTCTATCATATTGGTCTGAAATTGTATCATAGTGAACAAATGAAATCTAGGAGTCTATAAAAAAAAGAAACACCTTTCACCTTAGTCGATGAGTTAGAGCAAAACTGTTGGCCTTTCCGAAAACTAAGGAAGCGCTGATTACCCTCCTTAATCAGATGAGTCTCCTGCGCAAAAATAATCTGAACATTCAGTCTATGAAAAACTCAAAAAATATTCTTCCATTTAATTGGATGATTCAAACCGTTCGTATTCCATGAAACAAAATTAATAATGACAAAATTAATTAGGAATATCCATTTTCCTTAAATAAACAATGTAGTATGTAAAGGGTTAACCATATTGCATAGGAAACTCACGAATCAGGAAGATGGAAAATAGTTTAAAGAGGAAACGGAAGTTACGAAAATACAGACATTTTTGTAGTTTCAGTTCAGCCAAAAAGAAAAAAATACTAGACTAAAAATAGCCCTACCCCACCCCCCCACCCCAAACCACAAAGACCAAAAACCTGGCCAATAGACAGCCAAACAACTATCTAAGAACCTCCCTACCCTTGTCTCCCTTGAGGGCAAATCTCTCAAAATAAAAAAAAATTAGAAACAAACCACCCATTGTCAAAACATTACGAGAGGAATGTCAAGCAGATGTTAGAGAAAAAACAGCCAATTGCAGACCATTTTAAAAGGAAAGGTCTTAAAAATGACACAAAATACAATTTTAATAATATTTCAAGAAAAAGGAAATAATCAGCAAATCAAAGTCTTAATGATTTTCAAAAGCAAACAACTAAAAATAAAAAAGTAAAACAATGAAGGAAAAATTAAAGGAACTTTAACGTGGAAACATAATAAACGTCCGTACGTCAAAACACAGTGCGACTGTAATCAACCCAAGGGCAAAGTTCTAAAGTGTCCAAATCTATAAGCTGGTTGTTAATTAATAAACCAGATACACAGACATAAAGGAACCGTAAATTTCACAGACATCCACGCTCAAATATTGATCTTCAAAACATTAGACATCTGCGTTCAAGCTTAGATCTTCGAGAAATTGTTTTGCTTCATTCACAAATTTAAAGCATTTGAATGATTTGTCGGGCAGAGCAACCCTTAGGTGAAATGTTTAGAACAAAGCTGGACAAAGATTCCTCTGATATAATTCTGACATCACCATTTTAAAATGCAATCTTTCTTGCATAACCTCAGGACAAAAATCTACAACAAAATGAAACTTAAGATGCTGATGCTCAGTAACTCCTTTCTGATGAGCAATCGGAATGAAGAGCTCCTTAGTATTCCCATTGTGACATCGTAGAATTACATGACGCGGTTTTAACCCTTTCGACGGTTTTGGTTTCAGCGCCCGATGTGCGCGGTCGAGCGCAGGAAGAGAAGAAAAACCTCTGAGCCAAAGACCTCCATTCAGAATTGAGAAAAAAATGAGTAAGATCCCAGCTCTCAATGTCCTCACTGTGTCTATTATTCGCAAATTCAGTCTGTGGCTTCGACTCTCCAAATCAATAATCTTGACTTTATTCTGCTCCAATATATGAGTGGTCAAAGTTCATTTCTTTTCCAAAGAATTCAATTTGTGATCTCTGTTTCAAGCTGTTACAAGCGATGAAATTTCTCACTGCTGTTTTTTGTTCTTCTTTTCAAGTGTTGCCAACCTACCTTCACTCTCCTTTAACCATACTTCCAAGGTAGTAAACCTTTTAGCAAGTTTTTCATCCAAAAGAATCGAGATAGCCTGTAAAGTAAGTTGAAACTTTTTAGGCTGTTCAAAGACACCTGCTTTCTTCCCATTTCCATTGCAGTTTCCTTGCCTTCAGCTAATGCCTTTCTTCTTCTGTAAGCCATTTTAGTCGATTAAAATTCAAATTCAAATATATAAAAGTGTTATAAACACTTTGATAAAGATATTAAAGGGGTGGTAAGTAAATTTAAAATGAATAGAGCAAAGCCGGAAAGCGACTCCATGTAGCGCCTCCAAGAGAGTCTTTTGCCTAATGTAGCCTAATGTGCACATTCCCAAAACTGTAACTATGCATCGTGGTGACACAGACAGCAAGAACTGTGATTGATCTACTTGGCAGCAGCCAGTTTCCTCCTACGCATATCCTGTTGTTTCAAAGTTGGAAAATGGAACAAATTGAGGAGAGGGTAAGTGAGGAAGTCAGAAAATATGTACATTTGCACGACTCTTCACCGGCACACAATAAAGACTTGAAAATGGCATCAAATTTGTGGAAAGAAATTTCCACAAGAGCGGCTTGGACGTCATGGACTGCACAAAGAAATGGAAAAATTTCTCTCTTTCTGCGCTGCAGTAATTTCAATAAAAGTAACTCTTGTTCAACATCCATTAGCTCCAACTCCAACAAGATGAACTCAGCAGTTGCCATCGTTCCCAACTCCACTCGAGTCAATTCAACACAGTGGAATAGCACCCCAACACCAACTAGCGTTTTGGCAGAGCAACGCAGGCACACAAACACACAAGTAGAAATGCTCACAACTGTGTAGACAACATGTATGGGCTACTGCATATGCTACACCATAGTGCCTACTCAGAGGTATAATTCAGGCTTGAGCAGGTGAATGGCTTCTCCCCAGAGTGTACTGACCGGTGTGCTTGTAGGTGGGATGACTGTGTGAATCCCTTCCCACAGTCTGAGCAACTGAACAGCCTCTCTCCAGTGTGAACTCGCTGATGTACCTTCAGTTGAGATGAGCAAGAGAATCCCTTCCCACAGTCTGAGCAGGTGAACGGCCTCTCCCCAGTGTGAACTCGCTGGTGTACCTTCAGATGAAATGACCGAGTGAATCGCTTCCCACAGACTGAGCATGTGAACGGCCTCTCTCCAGTGTGAACTCGTTGATGTACCTTCAGTTTAGATGAGCAAGTGAATCCCTTCCCACAGTCTGAGCAGCTGAACGGCCGCTCCCCAGTGTGAACTCTTTGATGTACTTTCAGTTGAGATGACTGAGTGAATCCCTTCCCACAGTCTGAACAGGTGAACGACCACTCCCCAGTGTGTACTGACTGGTGTCTCAGTAGCTGAGATGACAAAGTGAAACCCTCCCCACAGTACGGGCAAGTAAATGGCCGCTCCCCCGTGTGAACTGACCTGTGTGCTTGTAGGTGAGATGACTGAGTGAATCTCTTCCCACAGTCCGAGCAGGTGAACGGCCACTCACCGGTGTGAACCCGCTGGTGAGCCATTAGGGCGGATGACCGAGTGAATCCCTTCCCACACACTGAGCAGGTGTATGGCTTCTCCCCAGTGTGAGCTGACTGGTGTCTCAGTAGCTGAGTCGACAAAATGAATCCCTTCCCACAGTATGAACAGGTAAACAGCCTCTCCCCAGTGTGAACTGACCTGTGTGCTCGTAGGTGGGCTGACTGAGTGAATCTCTTCCCACAGTCTGAGCAGGGGAATGGCCTCTCCCCAGTGTGCACTTGCTGATGTACCTTCAATTTAGATGACTGAGTGAATCCCTTCCCACAGTCTGAGCAGGTGAACGGCCGCTCGCCAGTGTGAACTCTCTGATGTACCTTCAGTTCAGATGACTGAGTGAATCCCTTCCCACAGTCTGAGCAGGTGAATGGCCGCTCCCCAGTGTGAATTCTCTGATGTACCTTCAGTTTAGATGAGCAGCTGAAGCCTTTCCCACAGTCTGAGCAGGTGAACGGCCTCTCCCCAGTGTGAACTCGTTGGTGAGCCATTAGGGTGGATGACTTAGTGAATCCCTTCACACAGTCTGAGCGGGTGAAAGGCCTCTGCCCCAGTGTGAATTGACAGGTTTGTTCACAGGAGGGAAGACCTACTGAATCCCTTCTCACACAGAGATCAGGTGAATGGCATTGTCCCAGTGTGAACTTGCTGATGTCCCTTTAGCTGAAATATCTGAATCCATTCATACCGTCTGAGCAGATGAATGGGAATCACCTGTTTAAAATGACAGGCGTGCCAGTCGGTCAGATGATAGAGTGAAATCCTCCCCACAGCCTGAGCAGGAAGGATGATCGAGTGAATCCCTTGCTCCACTTCCTAAATATCTGGACAGATTCAGCAAAACTGGCGTGGTGCATTTTAGATTCCCGTAGAGAAATTTCTTGTCATTTGGAACCTGTAAAAAGATTAACAAAATGCATCCGTGGGTCTAGGACAACATTTCAGATGGGATCACTTGAGTTGTGAAGCTGTGAACTGACATCACACTGTTACAGTGAGGTTCAACACATGTTGGAGAGTGAACTCATCATCTAACTGGGCACACTGCTGGTATCTATAAGATGCCTCTCTCTATAAGAATGGAGCATTTCTGGCCTGGCACAGTTTGGAGAGACATTTGTATTATCCCTGTTCCCACTGAGCTGATAGGTTCCTGGCCCCACAGTAACTGAAACACTCTCAGTCAAATAGCCTGCAGTGCATTCCACGCACCCACCACTCTCCGGGTAAAAATCTTACCCCTGACATCCCCTCGGTACCTATTTCCTTGCAGCTTAAAACTCTGCTCCCTCGTGTTAGACATTTCAGCCCTGGGAAAACAAACCTCTGGCTATGAACACGATCTACGTCCCTCATCATCCTCTACACGTAAAAAAGGCTCTAAACATAAACAATGAAATTATACATTGCTTTGGAAAATTGTCAGAAGTATACACGATTATGAGGGTATAGATACGGTAAATGCAAGCAGCTTTTTTCCCACTGAGGTTGGGTGGGATAATAACCAGAGGTCATATGTAAGAGGGGAATGTGAAAATTTAATGGAAACATATGGAAAAGGTCCTTACTTAAATGACAGTTAGAGTGTGGAATGACATGCCAAGACAAGTGGCGAATATGAGTTCAGTTTCCCTATTTAAATGAAGTTTGGATGGGAGCCGGGATGGTAGGCGTATGGATTTGTATAAAAAGGGCACAAAGGTTATCGGGAACCAAATTCACCACAACCACAAACTGTTCCTGCTGCTACCATCCAGCACACAGCACCACAGCAAAAGGACCAACAGGCTGCAGGACATCATCTTCAACCAGGCCATCAGACTGATTAATTGATTCCTATGCTTTCTTGACTGTGCTATATACAAACTAATTATTATAAAACAATTTAAATTAACATTGCACATTTAGATGGTAATGTAATGTCAATATTTATACTCCTCATCTATATGAAGGATGTATATAATAAAGTCAATTCAATTCAATTCACCATCTCCACTATCTGTTCTGTCATTCTGGCTCCCATTCCCCCTACAACTTACTTTAACCACATAACCACCGCCCACCCCCCCGCCCCCCCACTACCTCTGGCAAGCCTTACCACTAGGATATTAGTCACTTCTTGATCTGTTCCCCTAACTAACAAATCCTCTATTAGCCCTCTGCCAGGGAATTCCCACAACAGCTTCTAAAGTAGTCTTCCTGTTGTTGTGGGGGATGGCCACTAGAGTACTCTGTGATTCCTATTTAACCTCATTCCCCTTCCTGACTCTCACCCAGTTTCCTGTGCCCTGCACCTTGGGTGTAACTCACCTTTCTGCATGTCATATCTATCAACACCTCCAACTCCTGGATGATCTGGAATTCATCCATTTCATGTTCCAGCTCATTGAAGTGCAGGGTTACAAGCTGCAGCTGGATGCACACCTTGTATGTGAGGGCATCAGGGACACTGGAGATCTCCCCGCCTTCTCACCAGTAGCCCCTCTAACTTGTAATCATCAGTCTGCAGATACTGTGCATTTTTTTATCCAGTGACAAGATGTGCACAGTGAATTTTATATAGAGATGTATTCATTTTCATAGCTGGCAAATCACTGTTGACAGGAACTTTGATCTCCTCTGGGTTCGATCAAGTTCATCTGCACTTTCACAAAACCTATGTAGCAGGCCTGGAATGGGTAATGAAGGATTTTCTCACCAAAGCATTTGCATTTTGTCCATATGTGGTTTGCTTGATAAATTACACTTTAAAAATTCAGATTTCCAAATATCACTCCACTTCTTCCCACTTGCAAATTCTCCAGCAACTTTTGCATCACCACAATGCACACAGGTATCACCAGTTTCTATATTCTACAAAAATATTCCCCTAAACCCTCCCCCAATGACTGACGGTGATGAACTCAGTGAATGCAATGCCAATGTATATGAAGGGAAGGGCAGTAGTCTGTCTCACTGGAGTCTGGCATATTTGTAATGTGAAAGCCACTTGTTGCCCAAGCCAAAGGTGTTTGATATCATTACGTACCCAGGGAGAATGGGACAAAACATGTTCTCACCGGTAGAAAAGTCCAGAGCAAGAGGAGGTAGAACAAGCAACACACACAAAATACTGGAGGAACTCAGCAGGCCAGGCAGCATCTGTGGAAAAGAGTACTAATGCTGAGTTCCTCCAGTTTTTTGTGCGTGTTGCTTGGAATTCCAGCATCTGCAGATTTTCTCTTGTTACAAGTTGGACGTAGAACAAAGGCGATTTTCTCAACTGGTGATGTAAAAGATTTTGTTCCCTTTCTCCGAGTTCCTAATCCTTGCATTTAGATAGCTGGAGCTCAGCTCTGTCTGAGAGATCCATCGGTTCCCATTCCCTCATCAGCCGGAAGCTCCCCGGGGTCCGTGTACAGATAGTGGGACTGAGAGTGAGGGAAGAGAGCAGGACTATCCCGGGATTGCGGGTCACGGTGACCGGATTTCACAGGAATTGTCCTGAAGTCGGTGTTTAAGATAAAAACACAGAGAAACTTTCTTACCTGCACCAGAAATTTTCAAGGCCTTCGGTGTACTACGCGCATGCGTGATACTCGTAGACGTCATCAGCGCTGACGCCTGCGCATTTCATCGGTGCTTCGGCGCCTGGGAAATTCTTAACGCAGCGCCTTATGGGTAATCACGGTGCCATTAAACATTTCTGCAGGCACCGGTTCAACGTCTATACCTCATTTTTTTCGTGTATATAGAAAAATCAGCAGCTGGTTTAACGCGGAAAGCGGCTCCCATAAACAATATACTCAATATCAAAGTGTATCTAATGCCAAAGTAAAACGCAGGTGTAAAACACAGGAGATTCTGTAGTTGCTGGAAATACAGGGACACACACATACAAAATGCTGGAGGAACTCTGCAGTTCAGGCAGCAACTAAGCAGAGGAGTACACACTCGGCATGCGGAGCGGGCTTGGTCTAAACTTTGTCTATTCCTCTCCACATTTACTGCCTGATCTGTTGATTTCCACCTGTATTTTGCAGAAATTAACCACTTTTTTTTTTCGGTCAACCAGTTTCCAAATGCTTCTGATCTTTCTTTTGTCGCCAGCTCTGGGAAAAAGCCTCTGGCTATCCACACGACCAATGCCTCTCATCATCTTTTACATCTGCATCAATGTATTATACGAAGTGACAGTCACACATCCGTTGTGCACTGCGTGCTGATGATCGACCCAAACTTGTGAGTAAAGGGTAATCAAAGCTAGTGGCATGAGTTACAGGGCAATAGAGTCGTGGGGCAATTGAAACAGAAAGCAACAAATGCAGGACAGAGTATTGTATTTGAATGCACGCAGCATAAGGAATAAAATGGACTATCTTGCAATTCAGCTCCTGATTGGCAAACGTGACGCTGTGACCATCTGTGAAACTTGGCTAAAGAATGGCTGCCATTGGGAGCTGAACGTCCAAGGATTTAAGGTGTATCAGTAAGATAGGTGAGTGGGCACAGGAGGTGGTGTGGCCATGTGTACAAGAAATAATATTAAATCATTGGAAAGAGATGACATAGGATTGGAAGGTGTAGAGTCTCTACAGGCTGAATAAAGAAATTTACGATGCGTGTCGCTGCTTTGGACTACGGCATAAATGGATTTGTGGCTAAATTTGCCAATGATACCAAGATAGGTGGAGGAGCGGGTAGTGTTGAGGAAACAGAGAGCCTGCAGAGAGATTTAGGTAGTTTAAGGGAATAGGCAAAGAAGTGGCAAATTGCTGGAAGGAGTAAACGGACAGACTATTGTTTAGATGGAAAGTGAATTCAAAATGCAGAGATGCAAATGGACTTGGGAGTCCTTGTGCGGGATGCCCTAAAGGTTAACTTCCAGGATGGGTCTGTGGTGAAGAAGGCAAATGCAATGTTGGCTTTCATTTCTAGAGGTACAGAATAGAAGAGCAGGGATGCGATGGTGAGGCTCTATAAGGCACTCGTGAGATCACACAGACTATTGTGTGCAGTTTTGTGATCCTTATTTTAGAAATGATATACTGACATTCGAGAGGGTTCAGAGAAGATTCACGAGAATGATTCCAGGAATGAAAGGTTTACCATATGAGGAACGTCTGGCCGCTCTTGGGCTGTATTCCCTCGAGTTCAGGAGAATAATGGGGATCTCATAGAAACATTCTGAATACTAAAAGGCCTGAACCGATTATATATGGCAAATTTAATTTCCCGTGGTAGGGGATACGAGGAAAAGAAGGCCTGATTCCAGAATTGAAGGACGTCCATTTAGAACAGAGATGCGGAAAAATTACATTAGTCAGTGGGTGGTAAATCCGTGGAATTTGTTGTCATGGCGGCTGGGGAGGCCAAGTCATTGGGTATATTTAAAGCTGAGATAGATAGGTTCTTGATTAGCCAGGGCATCAAATGCTACGGGGTGAAGGCAGGGGAGTGGGGATGACTGGAAGAATTGGATCAACCCATCATTGAACGGCGGAGCAGACACGATGGGCCGATTAGCCAACTTCTGCTCCAATATTTTGTGGTCTTATAGTCTATTTCACTGTTTCGACCTGACAAAGTGCAGCCAATATTTCTGGATATATGGCCCATTCAAATGAGAATTTAGGCTTTTCTCTTTTTCTGAGCTCGTCATAAATGTGTACACTTTAGTTAAGCTTTGCTCCAGAATTTCCACACAATTAAAAGTGTTTATTACAGTTTTTATTTTGATTTTTGCACTACTTATATAATTTAACGATTTAAAGTGTATGTTTTTGTAATTCATAATTGTTAAAATCTACTGTTATGAATTAGGTTCTACTGCTACCGTAAAGACAAAGAATTTCATGACATATGCCAGTGCTATTAAACCTGATTCAGATATTGATATGGGAGACCCGGTTACCTGTTCCCAGTTACCGCGGATCGTTATGCGAGATTGAAGCCTTTTCTATTTATTTGCATTCCTCAGAAATGACAACAGTTCAGTTTCCTTCTGATGTTCCAAAGCAGATGCTCAGTCTGTCTAATATTTCCACACAATTAGAATGGGCAATTTGTTTATTCTCATCATGTACCGAGATACAGCGAAAATCCACACAGATCGATACATTGCAACAGTACATTAAGCTGATATACGAATAAACAATAACTGTAGCAAAGCATTATGACTGCAGAGAAAGTGCAGTGCAGATAGACATATGGTGCAGGGTCACGTCGAGTTACATTGTAAGGTCGAGTCCATTTTAGCATTCATTTGGCTTATAACCACAGGCATGAAGCCGTCCTTGAGCCGGGTGTTACGCACTTTAAGGCTTTTGTATCTCTCCCGATGGGGGAGCGGGTTTTGCATCAAGAATGTCCACGTTGTGAGGGTCTTTGAATACATGAACTGCTTTTCCGAGGCAGGGGAAGTGTAGGAAGAGTCCATGGAGTGGAGGCTTGTTTCTCTGATGTTCTCTGCTCTCCAAAGTTCTCTGTAGTTCCTTGCAGTCATGGGCAGAGCAGTAGGCATACAAAGGCGTATCGACAAGGATAAGTTCCTGGGCCTTCACCCTGCTCTGTGTAGCTGGAATCTGGACTTCCTGTCAGATCGCCGGCAGGTGTTAAGTGTGGGCTCCTTCACCTCTCTCCCTCTGACTCTCAGTACACATACCCTACAGGGTCTTCTCCTTAGACCCCTTCTTTACTCTCTGTGCACCCATGATTGTGTTGCTAGCCACAGTTCCAAACAGCTAATCAGATTTATTGACGATAGTACACTGATTGGCTTAATCTCAGATAACAATAAGGCAACCTACAAGGAAGGAGTCATTCACCCTGACACACTGGTGTCAATAAAACAAACTCTCCCTTAATGTAGCAAAAGCAAAGGAGCTGGTTGTGGACAAAAGGAGGAACGGACAGAGGGAAGCCCCAGTTGATATCAATGGATCTGGAGTTGAGAGGGTTTACAGATTTAAGTTCCTTCACACATCACCGAGGATCTCACGGGGTCTGTACATACCGGCTGCGTGGGGGAAAAAGGCAAAGCAGAGCTTAGTTCACCTCAGGCCACTGGGGACCAGAGTCACCCCAACCAGAAACTATTCCAGCTGCTACCATCCGGGAAATGATAACGCTGCATAAAAGACAGGGCCAACAGGCTCCGGGACAGCTTCATCCACCAGGCCATCGGATTGATTAATTCATGCTGACAAAATAGTATTTCTATGTTATATTGTTGTACATGCAATTTATGATAAATTATGATATTGCACATTGCATATTCAGACGGAAACGTAAAGATTTTTACTCAGGTATATAAAGGATGTAAGTAATAGTGTCAACTCAATTCCCTGCCCATCTGGGATAATCACTATCCAACCTGTATCCAACCAACTCAATCATATATATCAACCATCTTGGTCAACCTCTGTCCAGTCTGTATCCCACCATCTCAATGATATATATCAACCATTTTGTTCAACCTCTGTCCAAACTGTATCCCATCACCTCAATGATATATATCAACCATCTTGTTCAACCTCTGTCCAGCCTGTATCCCACCAACTCAATGATATATATCAACCATCTTGTTCAACCTCTGTCCAGCCTGTATCCCATCACCTTAAAGGTGTATATGAACTATCTAGTTCAATCTCTGTCCAGCCTGTATCCCAACACCTGAATGATATATATCAAACTTCTTGTTTCACCTCTGTCCAGTCTATATCCCACCACCTCAATCATATATATTAATCATCTTGTTCAGTCTCTGTCCAGCCTGCATTCCACCACCTCAATGATATATATCAACTATCTAGTTCAACCTTTGTCCAGCCTGTATCCCACCACCTGAATAATATATATCAAACGTCTTGTTCCACCTCTGTCCAGTCTATATCCCAACACCTCAATGATATATATCAACCACCTTGTAGATACTCTGTTTAGTTGTATCCCATCAATTTATACATCAACAGTTTATCTTCAACCATTGTGACGTATTTTGCCTTACCGAGTTATTTCTGAAATCATTGTTTGTTACCTGGGTCTACCAGAGGATTTATTGAATACAGCACCAGGTAATGTACAGACAGCCACTGCGATTTTAGCTTCAACGTTACCAAGTGTCCGCCGTGTTAATCTTTGTCAGAAGGGGGCTTGGAAGCAGAAATAACGGATTCATAGTGGGGTGGGGAGGATGTTATGTATATTAACTGCTTATCCCTGTATTGGATTGAAGAGAAAACTAACGAATATTGGCATTATATCTGTGCAACTTTGTTCAGGCCATCACAAGTATCTTGTAATCAGTTAATAGTTGTGCATCATTTAAAGTAAAAAGTGAAAATGTTATAACCGTTCAGCAGATCGGGCAACATCTTGGACAGTCCCAGTTCCGGCAATGGATCTTCCACAGTTTGTCTTTCCACAGATCCAATCTGATGTACCGAGTTTCCAGCACTTTAATTTCAATTTGATATTAAACTCGTTTTATTCCTGTTAGCCTACAGGAAATGCGAAGGCCAATTGTGCTGGGCAAGATCTCATTTAACAATTGGAAAATGACAAAATGTGTTCAGTTTAGCTGATGGAGACAATGTGAAATGTGAAACATGCCTGCAGTTGCCCCGCCTCAGGTTTTCCAGCCCAACATCTGACTCAGTCAGAAGATCATCAGGTTCCCGTTCTGCCACAGGTTGATGACGGAGTGTTGGTGTTTGAACTCTGAATGGCCGAGACACTGCAGCATATTACTGGCAACAAGGAGTCCTGGGCGAGTTGCAGTTTGAGTTGTAATCCTGGGCAACACTGGGCATATAGACCTGTCAGTATTTGTGATTTGGCCCAGGACAGTACTTCCACAGATGGGAGATGAATGTTCCTCCTTTCACAATGAATCAAAATTCTTGGGATGCTGGGCCTTCGTTTTGGGGAAATCGCTGATTACATCACGCACTGTGAGATGTAGGGATGACGTACAAGGATTACAGGTTCGCTGAGTGGCAGATTCAGCTGTGTGACTCTGTGTGGTTGGATCTTGGGATATCGCAGTGCTAGATCCAAGTACAATAGACTCGGGGATAAACGGCCTAGGGTTATGATGTGTGAGCGAGTATTTCTGTTCTGGGTTCAGATGTTTGTTTCTGGAGTCCCTTTGGAAGCAATAACTGCTATACTGAGGAGTGGATGAGTTACCATTCCATCCCTCACAGAGAGAGGTTGTGAGTAAATGGGCTGTTCCGTGTTTGCAACAGAAATAGACCCGTGAGTTTGTTGTTCAAACTGTGGTTGGAAATCGCCCCTCACTGCCACCTGCCTGTCAGTCGGGGGAAATCAGGCAGAATCTCAAGATGCTGGAAATCTTCACAAAAACGGAACATAGTTGACACCACTCTGAGGAACGGCTTTGAATCCAAATCGCGAACTTTGTCCTCTTGAAATGATCCTGTGCACAGACGCTTGTTTAGTGATACTTAGTGGAACAGTGAAGGAATCTCTGTTTTCCCCTGTGAATTATCCTGGTACCACTTTCTCTGTTGTTCCGGGAAATGTGTTCAGTACAACTGCTGCTCACACGGTTTACAAAAGTAATCTCAGGAATGAGAGGGTTTATGTTGGACAAGCATTTGATGACTGGGCCTGTACTCTATGGATTTCAGAAGTATAGAGGTGGACGGGATCTTAATTAAACCCACAGAATGCTGATCAGCATGGTGACGGTGGACATGGAGAGGATGTTTGCATCAGAAGGACAGCCTGTGATCTGAGAGTACAGCCGCAAAATAAAGAAGTTTCCCTTTAAATCTGAGATAAGAGAAACTTCCTCAGCCAAAGAGTGTTCGACATGTGGAGTTTGTTGCAACAGATTGTGGTTGAGGCTGGAATTTGGTATATTTATGGCAATATATTATTGATCACTAGAGGAGGAATCATGTTTTATTAGCCAGAACTACGATAAGATTAAATCAATACAACACAAGGCATGGTTAAAAGCAGCCTTTACAATTTTAGATTCATCATTTCAAAATGGCTGCCATGTTAACCTTTGTCACAATGTAACTCATGGCGTGTGATGTTGAGTTTGTTATTTCCTTTTTCAGTTACTTTTGTTGAGCCACTTCCTCCGTTTCCATGGTAACAAACCACTGGCAGTGCAAGAAATGTCACATAATTTCCTCGCTCTGTGTTCACTTCCACGCAGCGCAGAGACAGTAACCTCGGGAGCAAATGCAACAGAATGATATTGGGAGTAAAGGGTGCTGTGAGCATTGGCTGTATGGAATGAACTGAGAATATAGAAATATAGAAAATCTGCAGCATAATACACAGGCCCTTCGGCCAACTGTGCTGTGCGAAACATGTACTTACTTCAGAAATTTCCTAGGTAGACCCATAGCCCCCCACTATTCTAAGATCCATGTACATATCCAAGATGCTCTTAAAAGACCCTACTCTATCCGCCTCCACCAACGTCGGCGGCAGTCCTGTCCACGTACACACCACTGTCTGGGTAAAAGAGAAGACATACCACTGACAGCGCCTGGGTACCTAATTCCAGAGATCTTAAAACTGTGCCCTCTCGTATTAGCCATTTCAGCCCTGGTAAAAAGCGCCTGACTATCCACACGATCAATGTTCATATCATCTTGTACACGTCTATCAGATCACCTCTCATCCTCCGTCGCTCCAAGGAGAAAAGGCAAAGTTAACTCAACTTTTCTCTGAAGGCATGCTCCCAAATCCAGGAAACATCCTTGTAAACCTCTTCTGCACACTTTCTATAGTTCCTACATCCTTCGGGTAGTGAGGTAACCAGAACCGAGCACAATACTCCAAGTTATGTCTGACCAGGGTCGTATATAGCTGCAACATTAGCACTCAGCTCCTGAACTCAGTCCTTCTGTTGATGAAGGCCAATGCACCGTATGCTTTCTGAACCACACAGTTAACCTACGCAGTAGCTTTGAGTGTCCTATGTACTCGGACTCCAAGGTCACTTAGATCCTCCACACTGCCAAGAGTCTGACAATTAATACTATATGCTACCATCATTGATGAACTAGCAAAATGAACCACCTCACACTTTTCTGGATTGAATTCCATCTGCCTCTTCTCAGACCAGTTTTACATCTAATCGATGTCCCGCTGTAACCTCGACAGCCCTCCACACTATCCACAATAACCCCAACATAAGTGACATCAGCAAATTTACTAACCTATCCCTCCACTTCCTCATCCAGGTCATCTCTAAAAATTGTTAAGGAAAGGGTGCCAGATCCCTGAGGCACAGTACTGGTCAGCGACCTCAATGCAGACTACAACAACTCTTTGCCTTCTGTGGACAAGCTAGTTCTGGATCCACAAAGCAAGATCTCCTTGGATCCGCTGCGTCTTTACTTTCTCAATAGGCCTTGCATGGGGTACCTTATCAAACGCCTTGCTGAAATCCATATACAATCCATGTACTGCTCTAGCTTAATCAATGTATTCAATCACATCATTAAAAATCAATGAGGCTCGTAAGGCACGACCCGCCTTTGACAAACCCATGTCGATTATTTCTAATCATATTATGCCTCTCCAAATGTTCAGAAATCCTGCCTCTCAGGATCTTCTCCACAAATTTACCATCACTGATGTAAATTTCATTGGTGTATAATTTCCTGGGCTATCTCAACTCACTTTCTTGAATAAAGGAACAACATCAGCAACCTTCCGATCAGTTAATATCTGTGCATTAACAATCAACAAAAACAGTTGTTACAGTAAATTCAAAGTAAAAAGGGAGAATGCTGGAAACATTCAGCAGATCGGCAGGATCTCGGACAGTCCCAGTTCTGAAACTGGGTCTTCCACCATTTCTCCTTCACGGATGTACCCTGATGTACTGTGTTCCCAGTATTTTCAATTTTATAATTTTACAATGTGTTTCGGCTACCCTGAGGTTACCTTGCATGTTCTCCAGGCTTACATGTTAAAAATCCCCAACTATTATCATAACATTGCCCTTCCTACAGGCGTTTTCTATTTCCTGCTCTAATTTCTAATCCACATTCCGACTGTTGTTTCGAGGCCTTTATAAAACAGCCATTAGGGTCCTTTTATCCTTTCCATTTCTGAACTCAACACATAAAGACCCTACACCTTGCGATCCTATGTCATACTTTTCACATGATTTAATATTTTGTTTTCTTATACACAGGCCACACCATCACCTCTACTGACTAACCTATCTTTCTGACACATCGTATATCCTTATACAGAGGCCACACCATCCCCTCTACTGACTAACCTATCTTTCCGACACACCGTATATCCTTATAGACAGGCCACACCATCCCCTCTATTGACTAACCTATCTTTCCGACACACCGTATATCCTTATAGACAGGCCACAACATCCCCTCTACTGACTAACCTATCTTTCCGACACACCGTATATCCTTATACACAGGCCACACCATCCCCTCTACTGACTAACCTATCTTTCCGACACACCGTATATCCTTATACACAGACCACACCATCCCCTCTACTGACTAACCTATCTTTCCGACACACCATATATCCTTATACACAGGCCACACCATCCCTCTATTGACTAACCTATCTTTCCGACACACCGTATATCCTTATACACAGGCCCCACCATCCCCTCTACTGTCTAACCTATCTTTCCGACACACCGTATATCCTTATACACAGGCCACACATCCCCTCTACTGACTAACCTATCTTTCCGACACACCGTATATCCTTATACACAGGCCACACAATCCCCTCTACTGACTAACCTATCTTTCCGACACACTGTATACCCTTATACACAGGCCACACCATCCCCTCTACTGACTAACCTATCTTTCCGACACACCGTATATCCTTCTACACAAGCCACACCATCCCCTCTACTGACTAACCTATCTTTCCGACACACCGTATATCCTTATACACAGGCCACACCATCCCCACTACTGACTAACCTATCTTTCCGACACACCGTATATCCTGATACACAGGCCACACCATCCCCTCTACTGACTAACCTATCTTTCCGACACACCGTATATCCTGATACACAGGCCACACCATCCCCTCTACTGTCTAACCTATCTTTCCGACACACGGTATATCCTTATACACAGGCCACACCATCCCCTCTACTGACTAACCTATCTTTCCGACACACCGTATATCCCTCTACACAGGCCACACCATCCCCTCTACTGACTAACCTATCTTTCCGACACACGGTATATCCTTATACACAGGCCACACCATCCCCTCTACTGACTAACCTATCTTTCCGACACACCAAATATCCTTATACACAGGCCACACCATCCCTCTACTGACTAACCTATCTTTCCGACAGACCGTATATTCTTATACACAGGCCACACCATCCCCTCTACTGACTAACCTATCTTTCTGACACACCGTATATCCTTGTACACAGGCCACACCATCCCCTCTACTGACTAACCTATCTTTCCGACACACTGTATACCCTTATACACAGGCCACACCATCCCCTCTACTGACTAACCTATCTTTCCGACACACCGTATATCCTTGTACACAGGTCACACCATCCCCTCTACTGACTAACCTATCTTTCCGACACACCGTATATCCCTCTACACAGGCCACACCATCCCCTCTACTGACTAACCTATCTTTCCGACACACTGTATATCCTTATACACAGGCCACACCATCCCTTCTACTGACTAACCTATCTTTCCGACACACCGTATATCCTTATACACAGGCCACACCAACCCCTCTACTGAATAGCCTATCTTTCTGACACAACGTACATCCTTATACACAGGCCACACCATCCCCTCTACTGACTAACCTATCTTTCTGACACACCGTATATCTTTATAGACAGGCCAAACCATCCTCTCTACTGACTAACCTATCTTTCCGACACACCGTATATCCTTATACACAGGCCACACCATCCCCTCTACTGACTAACCTATCTTTCCGACACACCGTATATCCTGATACACAGGCCACACAATCCCCTCTACCGACTAACCTATCTTTCCGACACACCGTATATGCTTATACACAGGCCCCACCATCCCCTCTACTGTCTAACCTATCTTTCCGACACACCGTATATCCTTATACACAGGCCACACCATCCCCTCTACTGACTAACCTATCTTTCCGACACACCGTACTTCCTTATACACAGGCCACACCATCCCCTCTACTGACTAACCTATCTTTCTGACACACCGTATATCTTTATTGACAGGCCAAACCATCCTCTCTACTGACTAACCTATCTTTCCGACACACCGTATATCCTTATACACAGGCCACACCATCCCCTCTACTGACTAACCTATCTTTCCGACACACCGTATATCCTGATACACAGGCCACACAATCCCCTCTACCGACTAACCTATCTTTCCGACACACCGTATATGCTTATACACAGGCCCCACCATCCCCTCTACTGTCTAACCTATCTTTCCGACACACCGTATATCCTTATACACAGGCCACACCATCCCCTCTACTGACTAACCTATCTTTCCGACACACCGTATATCCTTATACACAGGCCACACCATCCCCTCTACTGACTAACCTATCTTTCCGACACACCGTATATCCTTATCGACAGGCCACACCATCCCCTCTACTGACTAACCTATCTTTCCGACACACCGTATATCCTTGTACACAGGCCACACCATCCCCTCTACTGACTAACCTATCTTTCCGACACACCGTATATCCTGATACACAGGCCACACCATCCCCTCTACTGACTAGCCTATCTTTCTGACACACCGTATATCCTTATACACAGGCCACACAATCCCCTCTACTGACTAACCTATCTTTCTGACACACCGTATATCTTTATAGACAGGCCACACCATCCCCTCTACTGGCTAACCTATCTTTCCGACACACCGTATATCCTTATACACAGGCCACACCATCCCCTCTACTGACTAACCTAACTTTCCGACACACCGTATATCCTGATACACAGGCCACACCATCCCCTCTACTGACTAACCTATCTTTCCGACACACCGTATATCCTTGTACACAGGCCACACCATCCCCTCTACTGACTAACCTATCTTTCCGACACACCGTATATCCTTCTACACAGGCCACACCATCCCCCCTACTGACTAACCTATCTTTCCGACACACTGTATATCCTTCTACACAGGCCACACCATCCCCTCTACTGACTAACCTATCTTTCCGACACACCGTATATCCTTATACACAGGCCACACCATCCCGTCTACTGTCTAACCTATCTTTGCGACACACCGAATATCCTTGTACACAGGCCACACCATCCCCTCTACTGACTAACCTATCTTTCCGACACACCGTATATCCTTGTACACAGGCCACACCATCCCCTCTACTGACTAACCTATCTTTCTGACACACCGTATATCCTTATACTCAGCACACCATCCCCTCTACTGACTAACCTATCTTTCCGACACACCGTATATCCTTATACACAGGCCACACCATCCCCTCTACTGACTCACCTATCTTTCCGACACACCGTATATCCTTATACACAGGCCACACCATCCCCTCTACTGACTAACCTATCTTTCCGACACACCGTATATCCTTATACTCAGGCCACACCATCCCCTCTACTGACTAACCTATCATTCCGACACACCGTATATCCTTATACAGAGGCCACTCCATCCCCTCTACTGTCTAACCTATCTTTCCGACACACCGTATAGCCTTATACACAGGCCACACCATCCCCTCTACTGACTAACCTATCTTTCCGACACACCGTATATCCTTGTACACAGGCCACACCATCCCCTCTACTGACTAACCTATCTTTCCGACACACCGCATATCCTTCTACACAGGCCACACCATCCCCTCTACTGACTAACCTATCTTTCCGACACACCGTATATCCTTATACACAGGCCACACCATCCCCTCTACTGACTAACCTATCTTTCCGACACACCGTATATCCTTCTACACAAGCCACACCATCCCCTCTACTGACTAACCTATCTTTCCGACACACCGTATATCCTTATACACAGGCCACACCATCCCCTCTACTGACTAACCTATCTTTCCGACACACTGTATACCCTTATACACAGGCCACACCATCCCCTCTACTGACTAACCTATCATTCCGACACACCGTATATCCTTGTACACAGGTCACACCATCCCCTCTACTGACTAACCTATCTTTCCGACACACCGTATATCCCTCTACACAGGCCACACCATCCCCTCTACTGACTAACCTATCTTTCCGACACACCGTATACCTGATACACAGGCCACACAATCCCCTCTACCGACTAACCTATCCTTCCGACACACCGTATATGCTTATACACAGGCCCCACCATCCCCTCTACTGTCTAACCTATCTTTCCGACACACCGTATATCCTTATACACAGGCCACACCATCCCCTCTACTGACTAACCTATCTTTCCGACACACCGTATATCCTTATACACAGGCCACACCATCCCCTCTACTGACTAACCTATCTTTCCGACACACCGTATATCCTTATGGACAGGCCACACCATCCCCTCTACTGACTAACCTATCTTTCCGACACACCGTATATCCTTGTACACAGGCCACACCATCCCCTCTACTGACTAACCTATCTTTCCGACACACCGTATATCCTGATACACAGGCCACACCATCCCCTCTACTGACTAGCCTATCTTTCTGACACACCGTATATCCTTATACACAGGCCACACCATCCCCTCTACTGACTAACCTATCTTTCTGACACACCGTATATCTTTATAGACAGGCCACACCATCCCCTCTACTGACTAACCTATCTTTCCGACACACCGTATATCCTTATACACAGGCCACACCATCCCCTCTACTGACTAACCTATCTTTCCGACACACCATATATACTGATACACAGGACACACCATCCCCTCTACCGACTAACCTATCTTTCCGACACACCGTATATGCTTATACAGAGGCCACACCATCCCCTCTACTGACGAAGCTATGTTTCCGACACACCGTATATCCTTATACACAGGCCACACCATCCCCGCTACTGACTAACCTATCTTTCCGACACACCGTATATCCTTATAGACAGGCCACACCATCCCCTCTACTGACTATCCTATCTTTCCGACACACCGTATATCCTTATACACAGGCCACACCATCCCCTCTACTGACTAACCTATCTTTCCGACACACCGTATATCCTTATACACAGGCCACACCATCCCCTCTACTGACTAACCTATCTTTCCGACACACCGTATATCCTTATACTCAGGCCACACCATCCCCTCTACTGACTAATCTATCTTTCCGACACACCGTATATCCTTATACAGAGGCCACTCCATCCCCTCTACTGTCTAACCTATCTTTCCGACACACCGTATATCCTTATAGACAGGCCACACCATCCCCTCTACTGACTATCCTATCTTTCCGACACACCGTATATCCTTATACACAGGCCACACCATCCCCTCTACTGACTAACCTATCTTTCTGACACACCGTATATCTTTATAGACAGGCCACACCATCCTCTCTACTGACTAACCTATCTTTCCGACACACCGTATATCCTTATACTCAGGCCACACCATCCCCTCTACTGACTAACCTATCTTTCCGACACACCGTATATCCTTGTACACAGGCCACACCATCCCCTCTACTGACTAACCTATCTTTCCGACACACCGTATATCCTTGTACATAGGCCACACCATCCCCTCTACTGACTATCCTATCTTTCCGACACACCGTATATCCTTGTACACAGGTCACACCATCCCCTCTACTGACTAACCTATCTTTCCGACACACCGTATATCCCTCTACACAGGCCACACCATCCCCTCTACTGACTAACCTATCTTTCCGACACACCGTATATCCTTATACACAGGCCACACCATCCCTTCTACTGACTAGCCTATCTTTCCGACACACCGTATATCCTTATACACAGGCCACACCAACCCCTCTACTGACTAGCCTATCTTTCTGACACACCGTATATCCTTATACACAGGCCACACCATCCCCTCTACTGACTAACCTATCTTTCTTACACACCGTATATCTTTATAGACAGGCCACACCATCCTCTCTACTGACTAACCTATCTTTCCGACACACCGTATATCCTTATACACAGGCCACACCATCCCCTCTACTGACTAACCTATCTTTCCGACACACCGTATATCCTTATACACAGGCCACACCATCCCCTCTACTGACTAACCTATCTTTCCGACACACCGTATATCCTTATCGACAGGCCACACCATCCCCTCTACTGACTAACCTATCTTTCCGACACACCGTATATCCTTGTACACAGGCCACACCATCCCCTCTACTGACTAACCTATCTTTCCGACACACCGTATATCCTGATACACAGGCCACACCATCCCCTCTACTGACTAGCCTATCTTTCTGACACACCGTATATCCTTATACACAGGCCACACAATCCCCTCTACTGACTAACCTATCTTTCTGACACACCGTATATCTTTATAGACAGGCCACACCATCCCCTCTACTGACTAACCTATCTTTCCGACACACCGTATATCCTTATACACAGGCCACACCATCCCCTCTACTGACTAACCTAACTTTCCGACACACCGTATATCCTGATACACAGGCCACACCATCCCCTCTACTGACTAACCTATCTTTCCGACACACCGTATATCCTGATACACAGGACACACCATCCCCTCTACCGACTAACCTATCTTTCCGACACACCGTATATCCCTCTACACAGGCCACACCATCCCCTCTACTGACTAACCTATCTTTCCGACACACCGTATATCCTTGTACACAGGCCACACCATCCCCTCTACTGACTAACCTATCTTTCCGACACACCGTATATACTTCTACACAGGCCACACCATCCCCTCTACTGACTAACCTATCTTTCCGACACACTGTATATCCTTCTACACAGGCCACACCATCCCCTCTACTGACTAACCTATCTTTCCGACACACCGTATATCCTTATACACAGGCCACACCATCCCCTCTACTGACTAACCTATCTTTCCGACACACCGTATATCCTTATACTCAGGCCACACCATCCACTCTACTGACTAACCTATCTTTCCGACACACCGTATATCCTTATACAGAGGCCACTCCATCCCCTCTACTGTCTAACCTATCTTTCCGACACACCGTATATCCTTGTACACAGGCCACACCATCCCCTCTACTGTCTAACCTATCTTTGCGACACACCGTATATCCTTGTACACAGGCCACACCATCCCCTCTACTGACTAACCTATCTTTCCGACACACCGTATATCCTTGTACACAGGCCACACCATCCCCTCTACTGACTAACCTATCTTTCTGACACACCGTATATCCTTATACTCAGCACACCATCCCCTCTACTGAATAACCTATCTTTCCGACACACCGTATATCCTTATACACAGGCCACACCATCCCCTCTACTGACTCACCTATCTTTCCGACACACCGTATATCCTTATACACAGGCCACACCATCCCCTCTACTGACTAACCTATCTTTCCGACACACCGTATATCCTTATACTCAGGCCACACCATCCCCTCTACTGACTAACCTATCATTCCGACACACCGTATATCCTTATACAGAGGCCACTCCATCCCCTCTACTGTCTAACCTATCTTTCCGACACACCGTATAGCCTTATACACAGGCCACACCATCCCCTCTACTGACTAACCTATCTTTCCGACACACCGTATATCCTTGTACACAGGCCACACCATCCCCTCTACTGACTAACCTATCTTTCCGACACACCGCATATCCTTCTACACAGGCCACACCATCCCCTCTACTGACTAACCTATCTTTCCGACACACCGTATATCCTTATACACAGGCCACACAATCCCCTCTACTGACTAACCTATCTTTCCGACACACCGTATATCCTTCTACACAAGCCACACCATCCCCTCTACTGACTAACCTATCTTTCCGACACACCGTATATCCTTATACACAGGCCACACCATCCCCTCTACTGACTAACCTATCTTTCCGACACACTGTATACCCTTATACACAGGCCACACCATCCCCTCTACTGACTAACCTATCATTCCGACACACCGTATATCCTTGTACACAGGTCACACCATCCCCTCTACTGACTAACCTATCTTTCCGACACACCGTATATCCCTCTACACAGGCCACACCATCCCCTCTACTGACTAACCTATCTTTCCGACACACCGTATATCCTTATACACAGGCCACACCATCCCCTCTACTGACTAACCTATCTTTCCGACACACCGTATACCTGATACACAGGCCACACAATCCCCTCTACCGACTAACCTATCCTTCCGACACACCGTATATGCTTATACACAGGCCCCACCATCCCCTCTACTGTCTAACCTATCTTTCCGACACACCGTATATCCTTATACACAGGCCACACCATCCCCTCTACTGACTAACCTATCTTTCCGACACACCGTATATCCTTATACACAGGCCACACCATCCCCTCTACTGACTAACCTATCTTTCCGACACACCGTATATCCTTATGGACAGGCCACACCATCCCCTCTACTGACTAACCTATCTTTCGGACACACCGTATATCCTTGTACACAGGCCACACCATCCCCTCTACTGACTAACCTATCTTTCCGACACACCGTATATCCTGATACACAGGCCACACCATCCCCTCTACTGACTAGCCTATCTTTCTGACACAACGTATATCCTTATACACAGGCCACACCATCCCCTCTACTGACTAACCTATCTTTCTGACACACCGTATATCTTTATAGACAGGCCACACCATCCCCTCTACTGACTAACCTATCTTTCCGACACACCGTATATCCTTATACACAGGCCACACCATCCCCTCTACTGACTAACCTATCTTTCCGACACACCGTATATCCTGATACACAGGACACACCATCCCCTCTACCGACTAACCTATCTTTCCGACACACCGTATATCCTTGTACACAGGCCACACCATCCCCTCTACTGACTAACCTATCTTTCTGACACACCGTATATCCTTATACTCAGCACACCATCCCCTCTACTGAATAACCTATCTTTCCGACACGCCGTATATCCTTATACACAGGCCACACCATCCCCTCTACTGACTCACCTATCTTTCCGACACACCGTATATCCTTATACACAGGCCACACCATCCCCTCTACTGACTAACCTATCTTTCCGACACACCGTATATCCTTATACTCAGGCCACACCATCCCCTCTACTGACTAACCTATCATTCCGACACACCGTATATCCTTATACAGAGGCCACTCCATCCCCTCTACTGTCTAACCTATCTTTCCGACACACCGTATAGCCTTATACACAGGCCACACCATCCCCTCTACTGACTAACCTATCTTTCCGACACACCGTATATCCTTGTACACAGGCCACACCATCCCCTCTACTGACTAACCTATCTTTCCGACACACCGCATATCCTTCTACACAGGCCACACCATCCCCTCTACTGACTAACCTATCTTTCCGACACACCGTATATCCTTATACACAGGCCACACCATCCCCTCTACTGACTAACCTATCTTTCCGACACACCGTATATCCTTCTACACAAGCCACACCATCCCCTCTACTGACTAACCTATCTTTCCGACACACCGTATATCCTTATACACAGGCCACACCATCCCCTCTACTGACTAACCTATCTTTCCGACACACTGTATACCCTTATACACAGGCCACACCATCCCCTCTACTGACTAACCTATCATTCCGACACACCGTATATCCTTGTACACAGGTCACACCATCCCCTCTACTGACTAACCTATCTTTCCGACACACCGTATATCCCTCTACACAGGCCACACCATCCCCTCTACTGACTAACCTATCTTTCCGACACACCGTATATCCTTATACACAGGCCACACCATCCCCTCTACTGACTAACCTATCTTTCCGACACACCGTATACCTGATACACAGGCCACACAATCCCCTCTACCGACTAACCTATCCTTCCGACACACCGTATATGCTTATACACAGGCCCCACCATCCCCTCTACTGTCTAACCTATCTTTCCGACACACCGTATATCCTTATACACAGGCCACACCATCCCCTCTACTGACTAACCTATCTTTCCGACACACCGTATATCCTTATACACAGGCCACACCATCCCCTCTACTGACTAACCTATCTTTCCGACACACCGTATATCCTTATGGACAGGCCACACCATCCCCTCTACTGACTAACCTATCTTTCCGACACACCGTATATCCTTGTACACAGGCCACACCATCCCCTCTACTGACTAACCTATCTTTCCGACACACCGTATATCCTGATACACAGGCCACACCATCCCCTCTACTGACTAGCCTATCTTTCTGACACACCGTATATCCTTATACACAGGCCACACCATCCCCTCTACTGACTAACCTATCTTTCTGACACACCGTATATCTTTATAGACAGGCCACACCATCCCCTCTACTGACTAACCTATCTTTCCGACACACCGTATATCCTTATACACAGGCCACACCATCCCCTCTACTGACTAACCTATCTTTCCGACACACCGTATATCCTGATACACAGGACACACCATCCCCTCTACCGACTAACCTATCTTTCCGACACACCGTATATGCTTATACAGAGGCCACACCATCCCCTCTACTGACGAAGCTATCTTTCCGACACACCGTATATCCTTATACACAGGCCACACCATCCCCGCTACTGACTAACCTATCTTTCCGACACACCGTATATCCTTATAGACAGGCCACACCATCCCCTCTACTGACTATCCTATCTTTCCGACACACCGTATATCCTTATACACAGGCCACACCATCCCCTCTACTGACTAACCTATCTTTCCGACACACCGTATATCCTTATACACAGGCCACACCATCCCCTCTACTGACTAACCTATCTTTCCGACACACCGTATATCCTTATACTCAGGCCACACCATCCCCTCTACTGACTAACCTATCTTTCCGACACACCGTATATCCTTATACAGAGGCCACTCCATCCCCTCTACTGTCTAACCTATCTTTCCGACACACCGTATATCCTTATAGACAGGCCACACCATCCCCTCTACTGACTATCCTATCTTTCCGACACACCGTATATCCTTATACACAGGCCACACCATCCCCTCTATTGACTAACCTATCTTTCCGACACACCGTATATCCTTGTACACAGGCCACACCATCCCCTCTACTGACTAACCTATCTTTCCGACACACCGTATATCCTTGTACATAGGCCACACCATCCCCTCTACTGACTATCCTATCTTTCCGACACACCGTATATCCTTATACACAGGCCACACCATCCCCTCTACTGACTAACCTATCTTTCCGACACACCGTATATCCTTATGGACAGGCCACACCATCCCCTCTACTGACTAACCTATCTTTCCGACACACCGTATATCCTTGTACACAGGCCACACCATCCCCTCTACTGACTAACCTATCTTTCCGACACACCGTATATCCTGATACACAGGCCACACCATCCCCTCTACTGACTAGCCTATCTTTCTGACACACCGTATATCCTTATACACAGGCCACACCATCCCCTCTACTGACTAACCTATCTTTCTGACACACCGTATATCTTTATAGACAGGCCACACCATCCCCTCTACTGACTAACCTATCTTTCCGACACACCGTATATCCTTATACACAGGCCACACCATCCCCTCTACTGACTAACCTATCTTTCCGACACACCGTATATCCTGATACACAGGACACACCATCCCCTCTACCGACTAACCTATCTTTCCGACACACCGTATATGCTTATACAGAGGCCACACCATCCCCTCTACTGACGAAGCTATCTTTCCGACACACCGTATATCCTTATACACAGGCCACACCATCCCCGCTACTGACTAACCTATCTTTCCGACACACCGTATATCCTTATAGACAGGCCACACCATCCCCTCTACTGACTATCCTATCTTTCCGACACACCGTATATCCTTATACACAGGCCACACCATCCCCTCTACTGACTAACCTATCTTTCCGACACACCGTATATCCTTATACACAGGCCACACCATCCCCTCTACTGACTAACCTATCTTTCCGACACACCGTATATCCTTATACTCAGGCCACACCATCCCCTCTACTGACTAACCTATCTTTCCGACACACCGTATATCCTTATACAGAGGCCACTCCATCCCCTCTACTGTCTAACCTATCTTTCCGACACACCGTATATCCTTATAGACAGGCCACACCATCCCCTCTACTGACTATCCTATCTTTCCGACACACCGTATATCCTTATACACAGGCCACACCATCCCCTCTACTGACTAACCTATCTTTCTGACACACCGTATATCTTTATAGACAGGCCACACCATCCTCTCTACTGACTAACCTATCTTTCCGACACACCGTATATCCTTATACTCAGGCCACACCATCCCCTCTACTGACTAACCTATCTTTCCGACACACCGTATATCCTTGTACACAGGCCACACCATCCCCTCTACTGACTAACCTATCTTTCCGACACACCGTATATCCTTGTACATAGGCCACACCATCCCCTCTACTGACTATCCTATCTTTCCGACACACCGTATATCCTTGTACACAGGTCACACCATCCCCTCTACTGACTAACCTATCTTTCCGACACACCGTATATCCCTCTACACAGGCCACACCATCCCCTCTACTGACTAACCTATCTTTCCGACACACCGTATATCCTTATACACAGGCCACACCATCCCTTCTACTGACTAGCCTATCTTTCCGACACACCGTATATCCTTATACACAGGCCACACCAACCCCTCTACTGACTAGCCTATCTTTCTGACACACCGTATATCCTTATACACAGGCCACACCATCCCCTCTACTGACTAACCTATCTTTCTTACACACCTTATATCTTTATAGACAGGCCACACCATCCTCTCTACTGTCTAACCTATCTTTCCGACACACCGTATATCCTTATACACAGGCCACACCATCCCCTCTACTGACTAACCTATCTTTCCGACAGACCGTATATCCTGATACACAGGCCACACCATCCCCTCTACTGACTAACCTATCTTTCCGACACACCGTATATCCTTATACACAGGCCACACCATCCCCTCTACTGACTAACCTATCTTTCCGACACACCGTATATCCTTATACTCAGGCCACACCATCCCCTCTACTGACTAACCTATCTTTCCGACACACCGTATATCCTTATACACAGGCCACACCATCCCCTCTACTGACTAACCTATCTTTCCGACACACCGTATATCCTTATACACAGGCCACACCATCCCCGCTACTGACTAACCTATCTTTCCGACACACCGTATATCCTTATACACAGGCCACTCCATCCCCTCTACTGACTAACCTATCTTTCCGACACACCGTATATCCTTGTACACAGGCCACACCATCCCCTCTACTGTCTAACCTATCTTTCCGACACACCGTATATCCTTATACACAGGCCACTCCATCCCCTCTACTGACTAACCTATCTTTCCGACACACCGTATATCCTTGTACACAGGCCACACCATCCCCTCTACTGTCTAACCTATCTTTCCGACACACCGTATATCCTTATGCACAGGCCACACCATCCCCTCTACTGACTAACCTATCTTTCCGACACACCGTATATCCTTGTACACAGGCCACACCATCCCCTCTACTGACTAACCTATCTTTCCGACACACCGTATATCCTTATACACAGGCCACACCATCCCCGCTACTGACTAACCTATCTTTCCGACACACCGTATATCCTTATAGACAGGCCACACCATCCCCTCTACTGACTATCCTATCTTTCCGACACACCGTATATCCTTATACACAGGCCACACCATCCCCTCTACTGACTAACCTATCTTTCTGACACACCGTATATCTTTTTAGACAGGCCACACCATCCTCTCTACTGACTAACCTATCTTTCCGACACACCGTATATCCTTATACACAGGCCACACCATCCCCTCTACTGACAAACCTATCTTTCCGACACACCGTATATCCTGATACACAGGCCACACCATCCCCTCTACTGACTAACTTATCTTTCCGACACACCGTATATCCTTATACACAGGCCACACCATCCCCTCTACTGACTAACCTATCTTTCCGACACACCGTATATCCTTATACTCAGGCCACACCATCCCCTCTACTGACTAACCTATCTTTCCGACACACCGTATATCCTTATACACAGGCCACACCATCCCCTCTACTGACTAACCTATCTTTCCGACACACCGTATATCCTTATACACAGGCCACACCATCCCCGCTACTGACTAACCTATCTTTCCGACACACCGTATATCCTTATACACAGGCCACTCCATCCCCTCTACTGACTAACCTATCTTTCCGACACACCGTATATCCTGATACACAGGCCACACCATCCCCTCTACTGACTAACCTATCTTTCCGACACACCGTATATCCTTATACACAGGCCACACCATCCCCTCTACTGACTAACCTATCTTTCCGACACACCGTATATCCTTATACTCAGGCCACACCATCCCCTCTACTGACTAACCTATCTTTCCGACACACCGTATATCCTTATACACAGGCCACACCATCCCCTCTACTGACTAACCTATCTTTCCGACACACCGTATATCCTTATACACAGGCCACACCATCCCCGCTACTGACTAACCTATCTTTCCGACACACCGTATATCCTTATACACAGGCCACTCCATCCCCTCTACTGACTAACCTATCTTTCCGACACACCGTATATCCTTGTACACAGGCCACACCATCCCCTCTACTGTCTAACCTATCTTTCCGACACACCGTATATCCTTATACACAGGCCACTCCATCCCCTCTACTGACTAACCTATCTTTCCGACACACCGTATATCCTTGTACACAGGCCACACCATCCCCTCTACTGTCTAACCTATCTTTCCGACACACCGTATATCCTTATACACAGGCCACACCATCCCCTCTACTGACTAACCTATCTTTCCGACACACCGTATATCCTTGTACACAGGCCACACCATCCCCTCTACTGACTAACCTATCTTTCCGACACACCGTATATCCTTATACACAGGCCACACCATCCCCGCTACTGACTAACCTATCTTTCCGACACACCGTATATCCTTATAGACAGGCCACACCATCCCCTCTACTGACTATCCTATCTTTCCGACACACCGTATATCCTTATACACAGGCCACACCATCCCCTCTACTGACTAACCTATCTTTCTGACACACCGTATATCTTTTTAGACAGGCCACACCATCCTCTCTACTGACTAACCTATCTTTCCGACACACCGTATATCCTTATACACAGGCCACACCATCCCCTCTACTGACAAACCTATCTTTCCGACACACCGTATATCCTGATACACAGGCCACACCATCCCCTCTACTGACTAACCTATCTTTCCGACACACCGTATATCCTTATACACAGGCCACACCATCCCCTCTACTGACTAACCTATCTTTCCGACACACCGTATATCCTTATACTCAGGCCACACCATCCCCTCTACTGACTAACCTATCTTTCCGACACACCGTATATCCTTATACACAGGCCACACCATCCCCTCTACTGACTAACCTATCTTTCCGACACACCGTATGTCCTTATACACAGGCCACACCATCCCCGCTACTGACTAACCTATCTTTACGACACACCGTATATCCTTATACACAGGCCACTCCATCCCCTCTACTGACTAACCTATCTTTCCGACACACCGTATATCCTTGTACACAGGCCACACCATCCCCTCTACTGTCTAACCTATCTTTCCGACACACCGTATATCCTTATACACAGGCCACACCATCCCCTCTACTGACTAACCTATCTTTCCGACACACCGTATATCCTTGTACACAGGCCACACCATCCCCTCTACTGACTAACCTATCTTTCCGACACACCGTATATCCTTATACACAGGACACACCATCCCCGCTACTGACTAACCTATCTTTCCGGCACACCGTATATCCTTATAGACAGGCCACACCATCCCCTCTACTGACTATCCTATCTTTCCGACACACCGTATATCCTTATACACAGGCCACACCATCCCCTCTACTGACTAACCTATCTTTCCGACACACCGTATATCCTTGTACACAGGCCACACCATCCCCTCTACCGACTAACCTATCTTTCCGACACACCGTATATCCTTATACACAGGCCACACCATCCCCTCTACTGACTAACCTATCTTTCCGACACACCGTATATCCTTATACACAGGCCACACCATCCCCTCTACTGACTAACCTATCTTTCCGACACACCGCATATCCTTCTACACAGGCCACACCATCCCCTCTACTGACTATCCTATCTTTCCGACACACCGTATATCCTTGTACACAGGCCACACCATCCCCTCTACTGACTAACCTATCTTTCCGACACACCATATATCCTTGGAGGTATTGCCTACTGAGTCTCTGTGCTTGGACGTTAGGAACAGGAAGGGGTCAATAACTCTACTCTGTGTGTTTTTACCGGCCACTTAATAGTAACAGGGATATCGAGGAGCAGACATGGAGGCAGATTCTATAAATGTGTATTAATAGTAGGGTCGTCGAGGTGGGAGGTTTTAATTTCCCAAGTATTGATTGGCAGCGCCCTGGAGCAAGGGGATTAGATGGGGTGGAGTTTGTTAGATGTGTTCAGGAAGGTTTTTTGACATAATTTGTAGATAAACCTACAAGAGGAGTGGTTGTGCTTGATCTGTTATTGAGAAATGAACCTGGTCAGGTGTCAGAACTCTCAGTGGTAGTGCATTTTGGAGATAATGATCACAATTCTATCTCCTTCACCATAGTATTGGAGAGGGATAGGAAGAGACAGGTTAGGACAGCATTTATTTTGAGTAAGGGGAAAAATAAGCCTACCAGGTGGAAACATGTAAGCATAAATAGGGAACAGGTGCTCTCAGGGAAATGAACGGACGAAATGTGGCAAACGTTGAGGGGATATCTGCATGGGATTCTGCGTAAGTACGTTCCAATGAGACAGGGAAAGAATGTTAGGGTACAGGGACCGTGGTGTACAAATTCTGTTGAGAAACTCGTCAAGAAGAAAAGAAAAGCGTACGAATTGTTCAGAAACTTGGTAAAGATGGAGATCCAGAAGATTATAAGGCTAGCAGGCAAGACCTGATGAATGAAATTAGGAGAGTCAAAAGGGGCCACGTGAAGGACTGCAGGGCAGGATTAAGGCATTAATAAAGTATGTGAACAGCAAAAGCATAAGAAATGAGAGAATAGGCACAATCAAGTGTGACAGTGGAAAAAATGTGTCTGGATCCGGAGGAGATAGCAGAGGTATTTAATGAATACTTTCCTTCAGTGTTCACTGCAGCAAAGGATCTGGGCGATTGTAAGGATGACTTACAGCTGACTGAAAAGCTTGAGCATGTAGCTATTAAGAAAGAGGATGTGCTGGAGCTTTTGGAACGCATCAAGTTGGATAAGTAACCGGGACCAGACGAGATGTACCGCAGGCTATTGTGGGAGGCGAGGAAGGAGATTGCTGGGCCTTAGGCGAGTATCTTTGCATTATCACTGCGGACGGGAGAAGTTCCCGGGAATGGGAGGGTTGCGGATGTCGTTCACTTGTTCAAGAAAGGGAGTAGAGATAGCTCAGGAAAGTATAAACCAGTGAGATTTACCTCAGTGGTTGGTAAGTTGATGGAAGACATCCTGACAGGCAGAATCTATGAACAACTGGAGGGGCAGAACATGATTACGAATAGTCAACATTGCTTTGTCAAAGGCGACCTGCATAATTGCATTGTTTGACGATATGACTAAATGCATTGATGAAGGTAGAGCAATAGGTTTAGTGTGTATGGATTTCAACAAGGCATTTGATAAGGTAACCCATGGACGGCTTAATGAGAAAGTAAGATGGCATGGGATCCAAGGGGATATTGCATTGTAGATCCAAAAATTGGTTTGCCTACAGAAGGCAAAATGTGGTTATGGGCGGGTCATATTCTGCATGGAGGTCGGTGACCAGTGGTGTGTCTCAAGGATCTGTTCTGGGACCCTTACTCTTCGTGATTTTTATAAATGACCTGGATGCAGAAGTGGAGGGATGGGTCACTAAATTGGCTGATGACACATCTGTTGGTGTTTTGTGGATATTGTGGAGGGATGTCGAACGTTACAGCGGGACATCGATAGGATGCAAATCTGGGCTGAGAGGTGCCAAATAGAGTTCAACCCAAATAAGTGTAAGGTGGTTCATTTTGGTAGGACAAATATGATGGGAGAATATGGAATTAATGTTAAGACCCTTGGCAGTGTGGATGATCAGAGGGATCTCGGTGTCCGAGTCCATAGGACACTTAAAGCTGCTACACAGCTGTTCAAAGCTTGACTCTGTGGTTGAGCAGACATATGGTGCATTGGCCTTCAACAACCGTGGGACTGAGTTTCGGAACCAGGAGGTAACGTTGCAGCTATATAGGTCACTGGTCAGACCCCACTTGGAGTACTATGCTCAGTTCTGGTCACCTCACTGCAGGAAGGACGTGGAAACCATAGAAAGGGTGCAGGGGAGACTTACAAGGATGTTGTTTGGATTGGGGAGCATGCCTGATGGGAATTTATTGAGTGAACTCGGCCTTTTCTCCTTGGAGCACCGGAGGATGAGAGGTGACCTGATAGAGGTGTATATAATAATGAGAGTCATTGATCGCGTGGATATTCAGAAGCTTTTTGTCAGGGCTGAAATGGCTGACTGTCACTGTCCGATCAGTGAAGACCGCATTCCGCTTCACAGTCCGGTCCGTGGATTCCGTATTCCGGCTATTCCTTTTCTCCCTTGTTCCGTAGGGCGCCTTAATTGAGGCACCCGATTCTCGTTTCGGGCTGGCAGCATAAATTGCTGTGTGGTCCAGTGATTCCTTGCTGCACCGTCCTCGTCAGTAACCGCGTCAGAATTCCAGTCAAGATAACCCGCCGAAGTGAGACTGGAGCCGCTGTCTGTGGTAACTGGGCGGCGTCAGCGACTTGTAGTTATTTTGAACATCTTTTTTGTTTTAAGTTAAAGAAAAGTCTATCTTTGTGTGGTTTTGTCTTTCCGTGTTCTCTCCTCCGCTGGGTAGGTCCGGCCATTTTCCGCTACCCTGAGTGTTGCGTGTCCTGTGTCTAATAAGAGTCCCGGCTCTATGTCCTGTGTCCAAGGAGGAGCCCTGGATCAGTGTTTCGTGCCCTGTGTCTAAGAGGAGTCCCGGCTCTATGTACAAGGCGGAGCATCGGCTCAGTGATCTGCGCCCTGTGTCTAAGTCACGTCTCAGCCTAGTCCAAGTCAAAAGTCTAGGTCCAAGTCGAGAATCAAGTTCCAAATCGAAGACGAGAGCTGAGTTCCAAGTCCAATTCGACAGCCAAGTCCGAGTCTAATCCGAGTCAATTCCGAGTCAAGTCCAAGCCAAGACCCAGTCAAGATGTGGCAGGCTGAAACTATGAGTCTGCCGCCCTGAGTCCCGAGTTACGACCTGAGTTCCCTGTCAACTTCTAGTCCCAAGTCGAAGTCCATGTTTCCAGTTTCTCACTCTTCGTCTACCTTCGTGCTATCATTTTGTCCACGCTTCTTGGCTTCACTAGCATTCTTAATAAATATAGTTTAGTTCCCAGTATTTCAGTGTCTGTGTCTTCTATTTGGGTCGGCTTCCATTGGCCCCGTATGACACGAACAAGAGAGTTTTAAATGCTGGGAAGTAGATTGAGAGGAGTAGTCAGGGGTAATATTTTTACGCAGAGAGTGGTGAGTATATGGAATGGGCTGCCGGCGACGGTGGTGGAGGCGGATAATATAGGGCCTTTGTGGATAGACGATGAGCTTAGATAAATAGAGGTCTATGGGTAACCGTCATTAATTTCTAAAGGAAGTAGAGATTCTGCACAGAACTGTTGGCCTGAGATATCACAGAGTCCTGGGATATCACAGTTTTAGATCCAAGTACAATGGACCCGGGGATCAAGCTGCGCAGGTATATGTGGTATTGAGTGAGTATCTATTTTCTAAGCTCAGATGTTTATATCTGGGGTTTCTTTGGGAGCAATGACTGCTATATTGAGGAGAGGATGAGTTTCCATTTCATCTATCACAGAAAGAGTCTGTGAGTAAATGGGCTGTTCTGTGTTCACAACAGTAGAAATAAACCGGTGAGTTTGGTCTTCAAACTGTGTGTGGAAATACCCCCTCACTGTCATCTGTCTCTCGTCGGTGGAAAACAGGCAGAAACTTAAGATGCCGGAAATCTTCACTAAAAACATGAAATAGTTGAAGCTATTCTGAAGTACGGTTGTGAACCGAAATCGCTAACTTTGTTCCTCTGGAAAAGCTCCTGTGCACAAGCGCTTGTTTTGTGATACTCAGTGGAACAGTGAAGAAACCACAGTTTTCCCCTGTGAATTTTCCTGGTACCACTTTCCCTGTTGTTCATGGAAATGTGTTCAGTACAACTGTTGCTCTCATGGTTCACAAGAATAATCTCAGGAATGAGAGGGTTTATGTCTGACAAACGTTTGATGACTCTGGGCCTGTACTCTATGGATTTCAGAAGTATGGAGGTGGACGGGATCTTATTTAAACCCAGAGAATACTGAACAGCATGGTGACATTGGACAAGGGAAGGATGTTTGCATCAGAAGGAGAGTATATGATCTGAGAGGACAGCCTCAGAATCAAGAAGTTTCCCTTTAAACCTGAGATGAGAGTAACGTCGTCAGCCAAAGAGTGGTCGACGTGTGGAGTTTGTTGCAACAGATGGTGTTTGAGGCTGTCATTTGGTATATTTATGGCAATATATTATTGATCACTAGAGTAGGAATCATGTTTTGTTAGCCAAAACTACTAGACGATTAATTCAATACAGCACGAGGCATGGTTAAAAGCAGTCTTTTCGATGTTAGATTCATCATTTCAAAATGGCTTCCGTGTTAACCTTTGTCACAATGTAACTCATAGCATGTGATGTTGAGTTTGTTATTTCCTTTTTCAGTTACCTTTGTTGAGCCACTTCCTCCGTTTCCTTTGGAACAAACCAGTATAACTGCAAAATCTGTTGCCCAATTTCATCACTCTGTGTTCACTTCCTCCCAGCGTAGAGACAGTAACCTCGGGAGCAAATGCAACAGTATGATAGTGGGAGGAAATGATGCTGTGAGCATGGGCTGTATGGAATGAACTGAGAATATAGAGATATTGAAAATCTGCAGCATAATACACAGGCCCTTCGGCCAAAAGTGCTGTCCGAAACATGTACTCACTTCAGAAATTTCCTGGGGATACACATAGCCCTCTATTTGCCAAAGATCCATGTCCGTATCAAAAAACACTTAAAAGACCCTACCCTATCCGATCACCTCACTGCAGGAAGGATGTGGAAACCATAGAAAGGCTGCATGGGAGACTTGCAAAGATGTTAATAGACAATAGCTGCAGAAGTAGAGCATTCGGCCCTTCGAGCCTGCACCGCCATTTTGAGATCATGGCTTATCATCTACTATCAATACCCGGTTCCTGCCTTGTCCTCATATCCCTTGATTCCCTTATCCATAAGATACCTATCTAGCTCCTTCTTGAAAGCATCCAGAGAATTGGCCTCCACTGCCTTCCGTGGCAGTGCATTCTACACCCCCACAACTCTCTGGGAGAAGAAGTTTTTCCTTAACTCTGTCCTAAATGACCTACCCCTCATTCTCAAACCATGCCCTCTGGTACTGGACTCTCCCAGCATCTGGAACATATTTCCTGCCTCTATCTTGTCCAATCCCTTAATAATCTTATATATTTCAATCAGATCTCCTCTCAATCTCCTTAATTCCAGCGTGTACAAGACCAGTCTCTCTAACCTCTCTTCGTAAGACAGTCCAGACGTCCCAGGAATTAACCTCGTGAATCTACGCTGCACTTCCTCTACAGCCAGGATGCCCTTCCTTAACCCTGGAGACCAAAACTGTACACAATACTCCAGGTGTGGTCTAACCAGGGATCTGTACAAATGCATGAAGATTTCCTTGCTCTTGTACTCAATTCCCTTTGTAATACAGGCCAACATTCAATTAGCCTTCTACACTGCCTGCTGCACTTGCTCATTCACCTTCAGTGACTGATGAACAAGGACTCCTAGATCTCTTTGTATTTCTCCCTTATCTAACTCTACACCGTTCAGATAATAATCTGCCTTCCTGTTCTTACTCCCAAAGTGGATAACCTCAGACTTATTCACATTAAACTTCATCTGCCAAGTATCTGCCCACTCACCCAGCCTATCCAAGTCACCCTGAATTCTCCTAACGTCCTCATTACATGTCACACTGCCATCCAACTTAGTATCATCAGCAAATCTGCTTATGTTATTCTCAATGCCTTCATCTAAATTGTTGACGTAAATTGTAAACAGCTTGGGTCCCAAAACCGAGCCCTGTGTCACCCCACTATTCACCTCCTGCCATTCCGAGAAACACCCATTCACCGCTACCCTTTGCTTTCTATCTGCCAACCAGTTTTCTATCCATGTCAATGTCTTCCCCCCAATGCCATGAGCTTTGATTTTACCCACCAAACTCCTATGTGGGACCTTATCAAATGCCTTCTGAAAATCGAGGTACACTACATCCACTAGATCTCCCCCGTCTAACTTCGTGGTTACATCCTCGAAAAACTCCAACAGATTAGTCAAGCATGATTTACCCTTGGTAAATCCATGCTGGCTCGGCCCAATCCTATCACTGCTATCTAGATATGCTACTATTCCATCTTTAATAATGGACTCTAGCGTTTTCCCACCACCAATGTCAGGCTGTCAGGTCGATAGTTCTCTGTTTTCTCCCTCCCTCCTTTCTTAAACAGTGGGAAAACATTAGCCATTCTCCAATCCTCAGGAACTGACCCTGAATCTAAGGAACATTGGAAAATGATTGCCAATGCGTCCGTTAATTTCCAGGGCCACCATCTTTAGTACCCTAGGATGCAGATCATCTGGACCTGGGGATTTGTCAGCCTTCAGTCCCATCAGTCTACTCATCAGCGTTTCCTTCCTAATGTCAATCCCTTCCATTTCCTCTGTTACCCTCTGTCCTTGGCCCATCCATACATCTGGGATATTGCTTGTGTCTTCCTTAGTGAAGACAGATCTGAAGTACTTATTAAACACAGACAGCGGCTCCAGTCTCACTCCGGTGGGTTAACTTGACGGGAATTCTGAAGAGGTTACTGACGAGGACGGCCCAGAAAGGAATCACTGGAACACACAGCAATTTAAGTTGCCAGCCCAAAAAGAGAGTTGTTTGGGTTCGGCAGCGTGCCTTATGGGAATTTGTTAAGTGAATTCGTTCTTTTCTCCTTTGAGCACCGGAGGATGAGAGGTGACCTGATAGAGGTGTAAATGATGATGAGAGGCATTAATCATGTGGATAGTCAGAGTCTTTTTCCCAAGGCTGAAATAGCTAGCTAAATCTGACGGTCCGGTCCGTGAAGACCGCATTTCGCTTCACAGTCCGGTCCGTGGATTCCGTATTCCGGCTATTCCTTTTCTCCCTTGTTCCGTTCGGCACCTTAATTGAGGCACCCGATTCTCTTTTCGGGCTGGCAACTTAAATTGCTGTGTGTTCCAGTGATTCCTTGCTGGGCCGTCCTCGTCAGTAACCTCTTCTGAATTCCCGTCAAGTTAACCCACCAGATTGAGACTGGAGCCGCTGTCTGTGTTTCCTGGGCCACGTCGGAGGATTGCCGTTACTTGGAGCCTTTTCGTGTCAAGTTAAAAGGACAGTCTATTGTTGCGTCGTTTTCTTCCCCATGTTCTCTCCTCCGCTGGGTAGGTCCGGCCGTTTGCCGCTACCCTGAATGGGAAACGGTCACAGTGTTTTGTGCCCTGTGTCTACGAAGAGTCACGGCCCTATGTCCTGTGTCCAAGGAGGAGCCCTGGATCAATGTTCTATGTCCTGTGTCGAAGTCAGGTCTAAGTCTGGTCCAAGTGAAGAGTCAAGTTCCAAATCCAAGTCCTGAGCTCAGTTCCAAGCCAATGCGATAGCTAAGTCAAAGTCTAGTCCGAGTCAACTCCGAGTCAAGTCCAGGCCATGTCCGAGTCAAGTTCCTGCCAGGACATGAGAAGCGATTCATGACTTAAGTTCCCTGTCAAGTTCTAGTCCCAACTCCAAGTCCAGGCTTCCGGTTTGTCACTCTTCGTCTACCTTCCTGTTATCATTTTGACCTCGCTGATTGGCATTCCCAGCATTCTCACCAAACATAGTTTAGTTCCTAGTGTTTCAGTGCTTGTGTCTTGCATTTGGGTCCGCTTACATCGCCCCCGTGTGACACTAACATGAGAGGGCATAGTTTTAAGTTGCAGGGAAGTAGATACAGAGGAGATGTCAGGGGTAATACGTTTAATTAAGGGGTGGTGAGTGCATGGAATGGGCTGTCGCCGACAGTGTTGGAGCAGGAAACGATAGGCCTTTTGAAAAGATTCTTGAATAGGGACATAGAGCTTAGAAAAATAGAGAGCTACTGGTTACTCTAAGTAATTTCTTGAAGGAAGTAAAAGTCTAAAGGGCAGCCTCGGAATCAAGAAGTTTCCCTTTAAACCTGAGATGAGAGAAACTTCCTCAGCCAAAGAGTGGTGGAACTGTGGAGTTTGTTGCAACGATGGTGGTTGAGGCTGTCATTTGGTATATTTATGGCAATATATTATTGATCACGAGCGTAGGAATCATGTTTTATTAGCCAGAACTACTGTATGATTAATTCAATACAGCACGAGACATGGTTAAAAGCAGCATTTACAATTTTAGATAAATAATTTCAAAACAGCTGTCGTGTTAACCTTTGTTACAATGTAACTCATAGCATGTGATGTTGTGTTTATTATTTCTTTTTTCAGTTACCGTTGTTGAGCCACTTCCCCTGTTTCCATGGTAACAAACCACTAGAACTGTAAGAGGTGTTGCACAATTTCATCGCTCTGTGTTCACTTCCTCTCAGCGTAGAACAGTAACCTCGGGAGCAAATGCAACAGGTTGATAGTGGGAGGAAAGGGTGCTGACAGCACTGGCTGTATGGAATGAGCTGGGAATATAGAAATATAGAAAACCTGCAACATAATACACAGGCAATTCGGCCAAAAGTGCTGTCCGAAACATTTACTTACTTTATTAATTTCCTGGGGTTACTCGTAGCCCTCTGTTTTCTAAGCTACATGTAGGTGATTGATATGTTCCTTCTGCCTTCGGCCACAAACTTATCAATCACTCGTACTGGCGACCACTCTGGAAGTCCAAGATGCTGACTTCTACAATGAAAGGATCCGTATGCTCCACGACCGCTGGACTAAGTGTTTACATGTAGGATGGGACTATGTTGAAAAGTAAATTTGCACGGTTTTCTAAAAATGACTTCTACTTTAGGCCGCGAACATATCAATTACCCCTCATACGTATCCAAGTTTCTCTTAATAGACCCTACTCTATCCGTCTCCACCACCGTTGCCGGCAGCCCGTGGAACGTACACTCCACTGCCTGCATAAAAGATAACCTTAACCTTGACATCGCCTCTGTACCTACTTCCAAGCTCCTTAAAACTGTACCCTCTCGTATTAGCCATTTCAGCCCTGAGAACAGCCTCTGCCTATCCACAGGGTCATTGCCTCCCAACATCTTATATACCTCTATCAGGTCACCTCTTATCCTCAATCGCTCCAAGGAGAAACGGCCAGGTTAACTCAACCTGTTTTCAGAAGGCATGCTCCCCAATCCAGGAAACATCCTTGTAAATCTCTTCTACACACTTTCTATAGCTTTCACATCCTTCGAATAGTGAGGTAACCAGAGCACAGTACTTCAAGTGGGGTTTGACCAGGGTCCTATATAGCTGGAACATTAACTCTCGGCTCTTGAACTCAGTCTCACGGTTAATGAAGGCCAATGCACCGCATGCATTCTGAACCACTCTTAGCATACGCAGCAGCTTTGAGTGTCCTATAGACTCGGGCCCCATGATCACACATATCCTCCACACTGCCAAGAGTCTGACAATTAATACTATATTCTACTATCATAGATCATCTAGCAAAATGAACCACCTCAGACTCATCTGGGTTGAACTCCATCTGCCAATTCTCAGCCCAGTTTTTCACCCAGTCGATGTTCCACTGTAAACTCGACAGCCCTCCACACTATCCACAGTACCCCCATCCTAGGGGCCGTCAGCAAATTTACTAACCTATCCCTCCACTTCGTCATCCAGGTCATTTCTGAAAATTACGAAAAGAGGTGTTGCCATAACAGATCCCTGAGGCATTCCACTGGTGACAGACATCCTCTTTGCCTTCTGTGGACAAGTCAATTCTGGATCCAGAAAGCAAGGTCTCATTGGGTCCAATGCCTCCTTACTTTCTCAATAAGCTTTGCATAGGGGTACCTTATCAAATCTCTTGCTGAAATCCATACACACTACATCTTCTGCTCTACTTTCATCAATGTGCTCAGTCACATACTCAAACAAATCATTCATGTTCATAAGGCACGACCTGCCTTTGACAGAGGCATGGCGACTATTCCTATTCATATCTTGCCTCTCCAGATGTTCATAAATCCTGCTTCTCAGGATCTTCCCGATCAGCTTCCCAACCACTGAAGTAAGTCTCAATGGTGTATGATTTCCTGGGCTATCCCTACTCACTTTCATGAATAAGGGAAAAATATCCGTAACCCTCAAGTCAGTTAATATCTGCGCATTAAAAATAATCAAAAACTGCTCTTGCAGGAAATTTAAAGTAGATAAGAGAGAATGTTGGAAACATTCAGCAGATCTGCAGCACCTCGGACAGTCTCAGTTCTGGAACTGGGTCTCCCAGCATTTCTCCTTTCCCAGATGTAGTCTGGTGTACTGAGTTCCCAGCATTTTCTATTTTATAATTTTACACTGTGTTTCTGATACCCTGAGGGAACCATCGCAGCAAACTGTGCAGGGCATGACCCCACACAACAAGAAGTCAGTGATCAAAGACAGATACTGGAGCCAAGTTGAAGTGTATCCGTATGCTCTCACAATCTACAGCCTGGTAAAACAGCCTGAGCAACAGCGCAGGCAGAAGATTCTTAATTTCCCGTCCCACCTTAGTTTGTGAATCGAAAATGGCAAATCTCCGGCAACAAATTGTCTGTGTGTCGCTTATAATATAAATGGAGTCTCTCAGAATGCAGAACTGGCAGTATACGGGCTTCAATCCAGGTTGTCAATTTTACAGCTGGGACTGGAATTTCTTTTGTCTGCAGTGAGGCTGAAGTCTCGGGTGGTTATACATGGGTTATGGAGACATCGCAATTCGCTCCACCCAGTGGGACATCACACCTGTCGAGTATTCTGGAGATTTTTGACGAGTTCACTGTGGAGATAGATGAAGTAGGACAGTGATTTTGTCTAAACGGACTTCAATAAAGCGTCAAACAAGATCCTCCATGGCAGCTCATCTGGAAGGTGAGGTCACATGAGGTGGATTCACACCGGGATCGAGGACAGGCAGCAGAGGGTGATTTTGCGAATGGAGGCCAATGACGAGAGGTATGTGCCTGACTTTGTCGAGACCTCGGTAACTCATTGTTCATACTATTGTTACTTATATGAATATACAATGCACGGTTAGCAAGTTTGATGCCAAAGTCGAGACTCTGGTTGATATTGCAACATGTTACAATGAATTTCAAAGGGATCCTGTCCAGTTATGAAGATGGGTTGTGGAATGGCAAATGGTTTCATATTGGACAAATGAGAGATGGTACATTTTGGAGAGTCAAACAAGGCTGGGACTGATATAGTGAATGGGCGGGGACAGAATGTTGTTTAACAATGCGACCAGCGAGTCCAAGTGTACAGTTCACTGCAGGTTAACGGGCAAGAATAAAGGGTCGAATAGTAGTCTTTACTTATTCTGGCCTTATTCATTTAGGGCATTGTGTTCTGGATTATGGACATAATATTCTAGTTAAGTAAATTACTGGTGACGCTACACTCAGTATTATGTACAATTTTGTTCACGCTATCGTAGTACTGACATTATCAAACTCACAGAGCACAGAAGAGTTTGATGACGATGCTGCCTGGTCTAGAGGGCCGAGTTTCGGGGAGAAGTTAACCATATAACCATATAACAATCACAGCACGGAAACAGGCCTCCTAACATGTTAGTGGAGCTGGATCTTTATTCCATGGAGCACAGGGGATTGAGCGTGACGTTGTAGGAGTTTATAAAATGAAGAGTGAGTATAGATTATGTGGTTGGTCGTGGTACTTTCACCAGGTTTCAAGATTCAGGATTCTTTAACATAAAGAATAACACACACACACACACACACACACACACACACACACACACACACACACACACACACACTGATTGTACACACATACATTGATTGTATGTCCAAGAAATAAAGCTAAGCAGAGGAGTGTCTGGACATGCCGTGACTGAAAGGAAATGTTAATCTAGTGCTGATGGGAGTTCTGTAGGGTGGGTTAGAGGGTGGAGGCGTTGATCAGTCTGATTGCTTGCGGAAATTAAATATTTTTTGAGTTTGCTGTTCCTGGTGTGAATGCCATGTAGCCTCTTCACTGATAGGAGTGGAACAAATAGTTCATGGACAGGGTCGGCGGGAGCCTTCATGGTGTTATGTTGTTACTGGCCAATTTTCTGGCACCAGAGTGTATATAATATGTGTGTGTGTGTGTGTGTGTGTGTGTGTGTGTGTGTGTGTGTGTGTGTGTGTGTGTGTGTGTGTGTGTGTGTGTGTGTATAGGAGTATGCCCAGGAGTATAAAACTGCTTGCAGTTTCCAGAGCTCTGCTGCTGATGTAAAGTTATGTGAGTGGTGCAAGTTCTCCTGAAATGGATAACCATCTCCTTTGTCTCGTTGACGTTGAAGAAGCGGCCAGTCCGTAGTAATTTGCTTCTGAAGGTGTAGATTTGAAGACACATGAGTGAATTGTTGACGATGGCCGTGAAGTCATCAGTGAGCTGGTGTCCACACTGCCCGAATATTTGGCCTGGGATGATTTCTGGCCCGTCAGCCTCACAGTGGTTGAGTCTCGGCAGAGTCCTCCCATCTGCTGCTGTTACAATGTGTGACTGCTCTCCTCGGAGAGGATAGCTTTCGTGACTTGCTCGAGCTGCGAGCCTGGAAACATCCGCCAGGGATGGGGACGTGACTGATGTAGTCAGCGCTATTTTTCCAAACGTAGTCTGCAAAGCCATTGATGTCCAGTCAAAAATACCAAAGATTGTTCCCCAGGGTTGGGGAGTCTAAAGTCAAAGGTCGCAGATACAATGGAGCAGAGAGACCAGAGACACCGCAGAGGTACCTGTTCAGTATTTGCATCGTTGTTCATCTACCTCGGGATCCGCATTCTCATCGTGTTTGGAAATTCCCACTTACTTTCAGCTGTCGGTGACAACTGGAAATGAAAGAAATACTCAAGTTGTTGGACACCTGAATTCAAATCAGAAAATGTTTGAAGCCATTCCGACGCAGCGAGTTGGAGCTGAAGCATTAACTTTGTTTCTCTCTCCACAGATATTCTTTACCTGTTGAGTGTTTCTTGTACTTGCAGCGTTTCTTTAGAACATTACGTTGGAATGAATTATGTCTCCTGGAAAATGGAATTGTGTAGGACACACAATGTAATTCATTCTCTTACAGAAACAGGGATTTTAGCCAATCTAGTCTGTGCCATTCTCTGCTTAGACCCATCCACGTGCACCCAGACCATAGCCCTCAATACCTCCTTTATCCGTGTGCCTCCTTAGATTCCCATTAAATATTTCACTTTTTGCCCTAAACAGATAACCTCACCCAACCTGTGTGGCAAAAGCTTACATGAATTCACCCTATTTATACCCTCATAGTTTGCAGACCTCTAGCCCGGATATCCTTTGTATACATTTGGCAGGGGTTCGCAGTCTGGGGTCCACGGACACCACGGTTAATGGTAGGGGTCTGTGACATAAAAAAAGTTTGGGAACCTCCGCAAGCATCACAATCTCTTCTGCTGCACGGAATCAATTTCTAACTTGTTCAATGTAGCCCTGTTACTCGGTTCCTTAAACGCCAGCAACATCCGTGTCTTCCAGGGCTCCTGCAGTCTCTACATTAGCCTGCCAAGAGCTATTTAGTGTAATCTGGTCCATCTCTGACTCATCCGTACCCTTTCCTGATCTCTTCATCTCTAGAGCCAGGTTGTCAACCAACATCTTTTATAAACTTACTGATTTCCATGGTAATCTCGACCATACCTCTTCCCAGCCTATCACCTGTAAAATGCTCTACCCTTTTCTCAGTTTCATTGCTTCTGCTGCATCTGTTTCCAGGATGTGGCTGTCCTCCCTCGGGTATTGATATTCTCCTCACTCACATTTACCGTACTCAGTGATCACTCCATCTTCCTATCACCGTAATAGTGATAGAGTTCCACATGTCCTTACCTACCACCCCTTCAGCCTCTGCAACTTCCACCATCTCCAAAGAGATGTTACAACTATACATATTTTTATCTTCCTCGCCCACCCCACCCTCTTCTTTCAACAGGGATCACTCTCTTCATAATTCCCTTGTTCATTTATCCCTTTTCACTAATCTCCCTCCAGCCACTTATCCCTGCAAGTGGCCTAAGTTCTACACCTACTCTACACTCATCTCCATTCAGACACAAAACATTCCTTCCAGCTGAGGCAACACTTCACCTGCGAATCTGCTGGTGTCATCTATTTTGTCGTGTGCTCCCAATGCGGCCGCGTTTACATGGGTGAGACCAGCCATAAATTAGTAGACCATTTTGTCGAGCATCTCTGTATCATCTGGCACAAGGGAGACTTTGCAGTGGCCAAACATTTTATTTCGTCGTTTGTATCAATGGCCTCCTCTTGTGCCAAGATGAAACCGCCCACAGGGTGGCGGATCAACATTTTATATTCCATCTGGGTACCCTCCAACCTGATTGTATGAATAATGAATTCTCCTTCCAGTAAACAAATCCCACCGCTCCGCCCCATTCTGAACTTTCATTTCTCCCTGGGTCCCCTCGTTCCCTTTCTCCTGTTGACAACGCTCTGATTCTTTCCTCTCCAGCCCTTGAACAGACCATCACTTGACCTCACCGATCACCTTCCAGCTCCCCACTTTATCCCCACCCCGACCTTTGTATTCAGATCACTTCCCCCTCCTCCTCAGGAATGAAAAAGGCTCGTGGTCCAAAATGTGGACAGTTTACTTTTTTCCATAGTCACTGCCTGCTGTGCCGACTTCCTCCAGCATTTTGTGTGTGTTGCTCTGGATTTCCAGCATTTGCAAGCTTTCTCGTGTTTAAGTGTGGCAATTACCGTAAAAATTATTGGGGCTTTGTTGAGATTGCTCCTGGGAAATGGTGTAAAATCCCGCTCCCCATACTAACACGGATTATACAGACCAAAGAACAAACTGCCGGAGGAACTCAGTGGGTTGGGCAGCATCTGTGGAGGGAAATGGACTGTCAACATTTCGGGCCGAGACCCTCTCTCTGGACTGAGAGTGGACGGGAAATAGTCAGAGAAAAGAGGTGAAGGGTGGGTATGGGGCAAGAGATGGAGAGTGAGAGGTGGATCCAGGTGAGGGGGAGATGGGAAGGTGGAAAGAGTGACAGGGGTGTGTGGTGAGTGGTTGGGGCAACACGGGGCTGCAGAAATGGAATTTAATCCCATGGAGGACTACAAAAAGTTAGAGATTCACCAATCCGATTCCTGGAGGACAAAGAAGACTCAGTCTTCACATAAAACAGAGGCTGGCAGATGTGTGGAGACTGCAGGGAGCGAGGAAATGAGGACCGGGCAGGAACACGTGGATGAGATGGGAGAACAGCCGTCAACTTGTTGATGGTTTGTGGAGCTGAGTGGCCACCTCCTCCTGTTTCTCACTTGATGTTTCAGTGTTCCTGTCCAGTGAGGCTCCAGAGGAATGTGATTAGAAATTAGTGTTTATAAACGGAGAAGTGATTTCAATGAAACCTGCACAATTCTTCTTCGGGTGGGAATTCAGTGTCGGACCGGGATGGGAATTGATCCAGTAACTCTGAGAACCGGGTGGTGGAGCGATGGGGACGGGGAAGATGCAGAGGGAAAGATTAAAAATGTAGTTGGGCTAAATATGAAATAATGTGTAAAATGCGGCAGATAGGTCGGGCAGTGTGTGAAGAGCGAGGAGCTGAATCACCGGTTCAGGTGGAAAACCCTCCACCCGTCACCTGATCCAGGTTCTCACTCCCATTCCAAACGCAGATCTGCTGCAACAACGGGCTTTCGCTTCCGAGGCCCCGCCCCCCGCTCTCACAGTCTCCGGATGGGCGGTGGCTTTCGTTCCGTTCTCTGTTGAAGCGGATTGTCTGCTGGGAGCCGGAGGACTGATCGCTGTCTGCGGGACAAATTGATCAAGTTCTCATGGGTCAGGATTTGCTACCGGTCACTAGGGGTGAACGCGACAGAATATTTTTCATCGGTGAGTATTGAAGCCGATCCCGGGGGAGGGGAATCTGATGTTGGGCAGAGAGTCCCGTTAACATTCTCGTTCTGATGGCGTCGTCCCGCTTCCTGGACTCAACCTGTCTTGGTCGCTCCGGGTTATGGGACCTTCTCACCGAACCGCCTGAGATAAGCCGCCGCTCAGCCCCTGGTATTCTGGTCCCAGGAGCGGGATGAGGTGGTGATGCCGAGACTGAACCCATCCATTAAGATGTACATGGTGAACTTTAGCTCCATCTCAAGGCCCGGTTCCAGATCCAAACTTCACCTGTATTGACGCCTGGCGTCGATAATTTTTGTACATATCTCCAGCATACTGGAAGCGGTCGTTCGGCCTGTTGTGTTCTTGCAATCAGAGGGTTAAACAGAGTTATCGCATTCTCGGGACACTGCTCCACGTGTTTGAGTAGTTTCATCTTTCCCTGTTCAGACAAGACAGTGAGATCCAGATCTCTCACGTTTTCTCGGGGGACTGGGAAGTTTATTTCCATCTTCTTTCCATTGCTGCGACTTGCCGGCATGCTGACAGTGTTTCCCGATATCTGGCCCTATTAATGCGAGAAATAAGTCTTGTTCATTTATCTAGGTTTCTCGGAAATGTGTCCACTCCCTCCGGAATTTCGAAAGAAGCAACACAGGCTCTCTAATATTCCCACACGATTGAAATGGGGAATCTTTATTTTTTTTCCATGTACAGAGTTTGAGTGAAAATCGAGTCTCCGGTATTCTCCACAGAGATCAATACAGTGCAGCAGTACATTGAGGTAAAACAAATCATTCTGGTTACAGAGAAAGTGCAGTGGTGCAGTGCAGGTAGATATGTGGTGCAAGGTCACATCGATTTAGACTGTGAGGTCAGGAGTCCACTCATCACGCTGTTCGCTTCTAACAGCAGAATGGACACCGTCCTTGAGCCCGGTGACATGTTTCTGTTCCATTTAATCCTCAAACCGATGGGAGGGTGAGAAGTGAAAATGTCCAGGATTGTGGGGATCTTTCATTATGTTGTCTGCTTTACTGAGGAATTATAGACAGAGTCCATGGAGGGGAGATCAGTTCCTATGATGTACTCCGCTGTGTCCACAGTTCTCGTTCAGTTAAAGGAAGAGCAGTAGCCGTATGAAGATGTGAAGTATCCGGATGGGATACTTCCTGTGGTGCATTGATAAAGTGTACAGTATAGAAAATAACACAAACCAAAATACTTATTGTTTGTTCTGGCTTTGTTATATTGGTATCCGTTGTCAACTAGTGCGTACTATTATTTCATGGTTTGTGTATTGCTGGAAGACCATGAGATATTGCCCTGGATCCCATTCTCCCATCTCCCAGTGATATATATATATATCAACCATCTTGTTCAACCTCTGTTCAGTCTGTATCCCTTCACCTCAATGAGATATATCAACCATCGTGTTCAACCTCTGTCCAGTCTGTATCCCACCATCTCAATGATATATATCAACCATCTTGTTCAACCTCTGTCCAGTCTGTATCCCACCAACTCAATGATATATATCAACCATCTTGTTCAACCTCTGTCCAGTCTGTATCCCATCACCTGAATGAGATATATCAACCATCGTGTTCAACCTCTGTTCAGTCTGTATCCCACCAACTCAATGATATATATCAACCATCTTGTTCAGCCTCTGTCCAGTCTGTATCCCACCACCTCAATGATATATATCAGCCATCTTGTTCAACCTCTGTCCAGACTGTATCACACCATCTGAAAGATATATATCAACCATCTTGTTCAATCTCTGTCCAGACTGCATCCCATTGCCGCAGTGATATATATATATATATATATATATATATCTTTCAAACTTTGTCTTCATTGTGAAATTTTGGTTTGCATCTTTTCCAGAATTAGTTTTTATGACAGTTAGGACTACCAGAGGTGTAATTGAAAACAGCACGTGGCAGGGTAAAAGCAACTATTTCAATTTTAGTTTCACCGTTACAAAATGGCTGAAGTGTTCATCTTTGCCATAATGGAACTCAAAGCATCTGAAGTTCAGATTGTTGTTTCATGTTTTGTTTATTTTAGGTGAGCCACTTCCTCTGTTTCCATGGTAACAGCCCGTCAGAGCTGCAGCAAGTGTTGCAGTTTTTTATCGCTCTGTGGTCACCACCTCTCAGCGTAGAGACAGTAGCCTCGGGAGCAAATGTAACAGAGTCATAGTGGGAGGAAAGGATGCTGTGAGCAGTGACTGTATGGGATGTACTACAACAGAATGTATTCAGAACTAAGAAATTAGTTGGTGTGGGGTGGCGTTTACAGTTTAGGGTGGCAATCGGTTACTATCTGTGCATTAAAATGAAGAGGGACAAAATGCTACAGTTGCAGGAAATTTAAAGTAAGGAGGTGAAAATACTGGAAACGCTCAGCAGACCGGCAGCATCTTGGACAGTCTCAGGTCTGGAACTGGGTCTTCCACCATTTCTCCTTTCAGAGATGTAGTCTGATGTACTGAGTTCCCAGCATTTTCTACTTCATAATTTTACGTTTTGTTCCTGCTGCACTGCAGGGAACATGGCAGCCTGCTGTGCTAGGCAGGATCCCACACAGCAGAAAGATTGCGATCAAATGAGCTCGGTTTAGCTGCTGGGGACAGTCTGAAGTGTATCGGCATCCTCTATACAGACCGGGGAACCAGCCTGAGCACCGGCCCCGGCAGAGGGTCATTAATTTCCAATTCCAATTCCACCTTAGTCACGGCAAATTACCGGCACCAAAGCGTCTTTGTATGAGTGATAATATCGGGCCGGTGACTCTGAGGATATGGAACTGACAGTATACGGGCTTCGGTCCAGGTTGGTAACTCGACAACAGGGATCGGAATTTCCTCAGTCCGCAGTGAAGCTGAAATCCCGGGATGTTGGACATTGGTTATGGGGAAATCACCGTCCACACTGCCCAATAGGACATCATACCTGTCAAGTATTTTGGAGATTATTTAAGAGTTAACTGGGGAGTTGGGTGAAATTGGGCAGTGATGTTGCATCTGAACTTTGGTAAAGTCTGTAATAAGATCCCGCATGGCAGCTGATCGGGAAGGTTCGGTCACGTGGGATTCACGGGGTGCTGGGGAGGTGGATTCACACCGGGATCGAGAACAGGAAGCAGAGGGAGATGATCTAAAATGGTTTTAGCGAATGGAGGCCTGTGACGAGTGGGATGTGTGTGTCAGTGTCGACACCTCTGTAATTCATTATTCATGCCATTGATTTGTATCTGAATATACAAGGTACGATTAGTAAGTGTGAATTGAATTGAATTAAATTGAATTGATTTCTTAAATCCTTCACATACATGAGAAGCAAACATCTTTATGTTATGTCTCGGTCTAAATGTGCAATGCGCAATGAAAGTAATTTATAATAATTTATAATGTATTGAGCAGTCCATATAATATAGAGTACACTCAATGCAGCGTGAATTAATCAGTCTGATGGCCTGGTGGAAGAAGTTGTTCCGGAGGCTGTTGGTCGTGGCTTCAAAATTGTTTAATGACATTGCAGTCCACAAGTGTAAAAGAGAACAAAATAATTGTTTCTCTGGATCCAAAGCAAGACAGAAAAAAAAACAAAAAAACAAAATGACAATCACAACAATAAACAAAACACAATATATAATGTATGATAGTTTAAAAACATTGTTCGTATGTCCCTGAAGTGACGATAGACACAGGAGTTTCTAGACATTTGAGACTGGCATTGATTATACGTCCATAAAGTGACGTTAGGCACAGGAATGTCTAGAACTGTCAGGAAATGTTAAACTACTAGTGGGTGGGATGTGGAGGGTGGGTTAGTGAGTAGAGGTGTTGATCAGGCTTTCTATTTGGGGAAAATAACTGGTTTAAGCCTGATTGTCCTGGCGTGGATGTTACAGATTCACAATTCCTTTAAGGCAACACCAGAGTCTTCAAGCGAGTTTTGGGCATATATTGGCATTTCTATCTCACGCAGCCTATTAAGAAGAAGGGTTAGGATATTAATGCTAAAGTTGTAAACGACACCGTGATTCCAAAGTTTGCAGAATTGTGTGCAGTTATGGTTAGCTACTTGGAGGAAAGATATCGATAAACGTGAAAGAGTGCAAGGAAAATTACACGGACATTGCTGGTATTTAAGGAAATAATTATAGTGGAAGGTTGAACAGGTTAGAACAGGGGAATGATGGGGTATATACAGCTACAAGTAAAGGAAGGAACCATGGACCCTAGGTTGGGAACCCCTGCTAGCGATATAGAAATCTATGATGGTACAAATAGGGTGAATGCAGGTAGGCATTTTCCCCTCAGGTTGGGTAAGATCATGGATTTAGGGGAAACAATGACACATTTAAGGGGAATCTGAGAGGAAACTACTTCACTCAGAGGGCGGTGCGAATGCGGAAGCAGTTCCCAGCAGAAGTGAGAGATGAAGGTTCAATTGTGGTTTTTGAGAGATGGTTGGGTAGAGGGAGGTATAGAGGGCTGTGGTCTGGGTGCAGGGGGATGGGACCACACCGAACATGGCACGGGGTGAATGGGCTAACAGTCCTGTGTCTGTGCTCTAAGGGCTCTGTGAATCTCAATTGAAACTTCTACACATGAACCACATTTGTTGCAGACAGGTGGTATCCAACATTGTGTTTTTATTTTGGACGAGAGTCTGCACTGCTCAGAGCTCTGTAGAGCTGGAACTATCAGGAAATTTACTGAATGCACCTCGACAAGGTAAATACAACAGCTGAAATTTTAGTTTCACCGTTACAAAATGGCAGAATGTTCTGTTCATCTTTGCCATAATGAAACTCAGAACATGTCGCATTGAATGTGTTATTTCCTTTTTCGGTTATCTTTGCGAGCTACTTCCTCCTTTGCCAGGGCAACAGCTCACCAGAGCTGCAAGAAGAGCTGAACATGTTTATCGCTGTCTGGTTTCTGAATCTCAGCGGAGAGAGAGTGGCTTTGAGCATTCACTGTGCGGGATGGATGATGTATGTGCTGGAATGAAGAAACAACTAATGATTGTAGGGATTGCATTTATGCAATTCTATTCTGTGTGTCAAACATCTTGCAGTCAGTCAGTGTTTTGTGCATCAAAAGAACAAAAATAAATCTCCTGTACTGTGCTTCCAGTGCTATATTTTCAATTTGATATTTAAAACATTTAGTTCCTGTTATACGCCGGGAAAAGTGGCTGCTAATTGACCTGGGCTACACCGCCCTCAACAATAAAATAATGAACAAATATGCTCAATCTAACTGTCGAGACAAGTTGAAATGTATCAGTGCCCTCTTTAGGACCCAATATCCATGTTTCTCCGTCCAGACAAAGGATCATCAGGCTCCAGTTCTGTCATGGGTTGGTGTTGGAGTGTAAGTTTTTGAACTGGGATTAGCTGAGACACTGCCGCATATAACCGGCAGCAAAGAGCCCTGAGAGAGTTGGTGCCTGAGATACAATCTAGGGATGGGGTCTCCAGGAATATGGAAATTGTGGTGTTTGGGCTTTGGTCCACGTTGGTGCTTTTATAGATGCGGCTGGGTGTTCCTCCTTCCGCAATGAAGCAGACGTCTCCGGGGGCTGGATATTGGTAGCGTGAATCTCTCAGTGTGAGATCTGGAAAAGATGTGCGAGGCTCTCGGTGTGGGCTGTGACCCTCTGAGGTTGGATCCCGGGATACCGCACTTGTTTTGACCCAGATAAATGCATCAGGGATTAAGTTGTCTGGGTTTATGAGCTGTTGAGCGAGTATTCCTGTTCTGTGCTCAGATCTTTGGTTCTGAATTTCCATTTGAAGTAAAGCAGAGAATGAGTCCTCATTCTATCCCTCACAGGGAGAGGCTGTGATTAAATACTCTGTTTTGTGTTTACACCAGTAGAAATAGCACAGGGTTTCAGAATTCAATTCACATTTGGAAATCCCCCCTCACTGCCACCTGTCTATCTGCCAGTGAGAATCAAACAGAAACTCGAGATGCTGAAGATGGAACAGAACATGGAACAGTACATCACAGGAACAGGCCCTTCGGGCTCAGTGGTGTGCCAAACCAGCTGAGAAGCAAATCAACCCCCCCATTCCCAAAACTAATTCCTACCTACACAATGTCCATATCCTCTCAATGTTCCTCACACCCACGTGCCTGTCTAAACGACTCTCAAACGCCTCCAATGTATTTGCTTCCACCACCATAACAGACAGAGCATTCCGGGCATCCACACCTCTCTGAGTAAAACAAATTACCCTCACATTTCCTTTGCATCTACTCTTTCACACGTTCATTGCATGTCTTCTGGTATTGGATATTTCAAAACAGCGAAACCATACTCCCTGTCTACTCCCATACTCCCATACTATCTATGTCTTTCATACTCTTATAAACCTCTATCAGATTTTCTCTCAGTCCCCACCGCTCTATGGAGAAGAATCCAAGATTTTCCGCTAAAAACTGGATGATGTTTGAATTCATTCTGACGAAAGGTCAGGAAACCGAATTGTTAACATTTTTCCTCTCCCCACGGCTGTTCCTTACCTGCAAAGCGTTTCTAGTAATTCCAGTTTCTCTTTACTACATTCACCCTGGAACACTTTAAATCTCCTGCGAATGGATCAGTGCCCCTGCGCTCGTTTAGTAAGAATTGATGGAAGAGTAAAGAAACCACAGTTTTTCCCATTATCCTGATACCAAATGTCCTGTTTTTTCTTTCCCCGGAAATGTATTCAGTACAGTTTTTGCTAACAAGGTTCAAAGAATAATCCGAGGAATGATAAGCATTTTGCATGAGGAGCATTTGATGGCCCTGGGCCTGTGTTCAGTGGAGTTCAGGGGGTTGGTTGGAGGAGTAGGAGAAGTTAGGGCGGGCTTGATGATTTACACCGACTGAATGACAAGAAGTCTGGATGCAGTGGGAATAGAGAAGGTGTCTTGATTAGACGGTCTCGGATCTGAGTGTATTGCCTCAGAATAAAGAAGCTTCACTTTGAAACTGAGATGAGAGCCAAAGATTGGTTAATCAGTGGAATTTGTTACTACAAAGCGTGGTGGAGGCTATCGTTGGGTATATATCATCTACTGGATTGCTAAATAGATTGAGTATTATAGCAGGGAAGCAGGAATACAGTGCTGGAAAAAAAAAACATGCTCCATGATTGACTATGGATCACCTATTTCTACTCCTATATATTATGACTTGTATCTGATACCATGACTGAACAATGACTTTTTTTTTATCCCATCTCAATCAAGTGAAAATCTCCAGATGCAGTGTTGGAGGCAATCATTGGATATATTCATGTTCTGGATTGCTAAATAGGTTGCGTATTATATCAGGAAAGCAAGAATACGGTGGTGAGAGAAAATCCTCCAATATTGATTATGGAATAGACTAGAATGACCGAATCACCCAATTCTACTCCTATATATTATGACAAACTTTATACCGTGACTGAACAATGACTTCTTTGTAGCCCATAACAAACAAGAGAAAACATTTAGATGCTGGAATTCCAAGCAACACACACAAAAAGCTGGAGGAACTCAGCAGGCCATAAAACATCAATAGCAGAGAGTAGAGTCGACGTACAGATGCTGCCTGGCCTGATGAGTTCCTCCAATTCCAGATTTCTTCACTCGGATCCTGATATATGCGTTCAAGATTTAAATTTCAGGTTAATGCTTTGATCTCGTTTGTAATAGTTACATACATCATTATCTGTCTGGTTAAAGTTGGACCTGCGGTGAGAGGTTTATTGGAAGAAAAGCCCGTGACCGAAAGCAAACCACAACTGAAGACGAGGGAACAGTAACAAGGAACCAACCGGAGGACTGAAAGCACCAACTCGAGGGAACCCTTCTGACTCGGTTAACACTGGCTCAGTCAGGAGAAAGTTTGGTGAGTCTCATTTACTCAAACACTGGTCCTTTAGACATTACATTTCTGTACCAAAGAAAATAGGAAATAGCTGGAGGGAGGCTGAAAAAACCTAGAAGCGCCATTCCAGATGTACTACTGTGCTGTCAGCATCCCATCTCTCTGAAGCCATGCATATTCCCTCATGCTGTTTGCTCATTTCAAACTTCTCACTTCTCATGTTTCCTTGTTTGTCTGTATTACGTCATAATAATTTCAAAAAGCGTTGAGAATTCCCTCCCAATATAAGACGCCGCAACTGCTACCTGATATAGTGATTGCAGAAATGCGGAATTACCATGAACTACAGCAACATGACATTGACTGCTCTGTCTATTACAAGCTGCAATGATATACTTGCCCTCGTTGTCATGCAAGCCTCTACTAAGAGCAAACCTTCTTGGAGCCAAATGTCCCAGCACCACATTTCTTTCAGTTCTAACTAGCAAATGCCAACCAATAATTTACATTTACATAGCCTGGAGTCAACAAGCATTTTTCTACCAAGAAATTGTCAGAACTTATGAATCTGCGATTAACAAGAAGTAGGTTTTGCAATGTTCCCATTTGACCCTGTACCAAAGGCACGGGTTATACCTGTTCTTGAGATGAACGAATGTCCTTGAAGCCAGGACTGCTGTCGCTGACGGAGTCGGTTTAAACTCAGTTCTTTTCGGATGGGAAGCAGCGTGTTGGGTCTGGTTATGAAGCAGTTGATATTAAGGTAGATGCGATGTTCAGAGAGACTTTGGAAGGATTGCCTGTGGACAGAGCATCATGTAGTGAAAAGAAGCAACAGGTTACCCTCCTCTTCCCACCCCACTCCCACTCACCCTCTCACCCTCCTATTTTTTGCCGGTGTTCATGGCGGGAGTTAGGAACTCTTTCTACTCACTGACCAGTGAAATTATACCCTTTTATTCCATTTAAAGCTCTGTTTGTTTATAAAGAATGGGGTTGAAGTGCGATCGGAATGAACTTGGGAGAATGCGTAAAAAAAGTTTAAATCAGATCAGCAGCAGGTTCGGTAGGCCGAGTGGTCCACTTATGCATTTGGGTTGTGGTCCACAGTCTCCCCATCTACCACGCGCACCAGCTCACCACCCAAGCGCGCCCTCTCGCGGAGCTTCGTCAGTCTCGGGCTGACGTTGAGACGATTTCAGCATGCTGCGCGTGCCCGGTATCTCTCGTGAAGTGACGTAACATTTACTTGGCTCTCCTTGGTGACACCAAATACCAATTTAGCATAACAGCAATGGGGATATGGGCTTCGTCATTAAGGGGTTTCCTTAACAAGGAGTTGGCGGAGCTTTAAGGGCGACAGATTGAAGTGGGAGTTCAGGGGTTTTATCTCCTCTGAATGAGAAAGGATGGAGAAGACTTCAGCATATTTTTAGTGGACACCGATAAAGTGTTGCCTGCAAGTGCGGAGTCGGAGTGATTTTGACAGCAAGTCACAATCTTACTATCTGGAGGGACCCGGTGGCTTCATTTTGTTTGAGGAGTCTGGGTTTAAACAACGGAGTAAGCAGATGCACCTTAGGCCAACAGTCTGTCCCAGTGGGTGTTGTGGGGACAGATGCTTGGAGTATGGTTGCTCCTTGTCTACATTAGGGACAAAATGCAACATTTACAAGTATGTTATTGGCTGACAACATTTATATTGATTCAGTATTTTATTTATGATGCAATTATTGTCCAACTTATGTTCGTTTAATTGTCGTTCAAAACATACATGAAAACCCATGAACACAGCCAAATACAACAGCGTTACTGCACACTAAGCCTCCTTGTTGGAAACTGCCTCTCTAAGATACCCCAAGGGCATAGGCATTTCCTGAATAATATTATCTATTCGTCATAGTCTGTCAATTTCTCCTTTACCTTCTGTTTTACCGAACAGAGTGTTCTCCAAGGAATCCTGTCTTCTCATGATGTGGCCAAAATATTTCAGCTTTTCAAGCTTCCTAGTGAGCAGTCTGGCTGTATTTCTCCAAGTATTGATTTTTCGGATCTTCTTGCTGTCCAACGAACTCTTAACACTTTCCTCCAGCATCCAAAGTCAAAGGTGTCGATTTTTTTGTATTCAGCCTGACTAATAATCCAGCTCTCACAGACATACATCTCAACTGGAAATACCATAGACGTCTCTACGGTCCTTCGTAGACAATGTTATGTCTGTGCTGTTCAGTAGTTTCTCTAAATCCCCATTTCTGTCCTCCCCAGAAATAAATGCCGTTTACTTCTGTGGCTGCATGTACCATCTATAGAATTTTTTGTATTGAGGAAGACAAAATTCGTCACTGCTTCCACTTGCTTTCCATTTATCACCACGGAGTTAACAGGACTGGTTGGTTTTGTTAATATTGAGCACGAAGCCAGCTTTCCACTTTCTTCTTTCACGTTCATTAGAAGCTGCCTCAGATCCTCCTCACTTTCAGCCATTAGAATATTATCACCTGCCTATCTGAAATTGTTAAAGTTTTGTCTGGTAAATTTGATTCCAACATCTCGTGTCCTCTAGACCGGCATTCATCATGATGTGTTCAGCATATAGATTAAATAAGCAGGGTGACTGTGTGCAACCTGGTCATACTGCTTTCTCAAACTTGAACCCGTTTGTTGTTCCCTGCTCAGTTCTAACTGTTGCTTCTTGATCATTGTACAAGTTTCTCATAAGGCAGAACAGATGTCCCGGTATTCCCATTTCTTTAAGGATTTGCCATAGTTTATTATGGTCCACACGGCTGAAGGCTTTAGAGTAGTCAATAAAACATTGATAAGTACTTTTCTGGAATTCTTGCGATTTCTCCATTATCCAGCCTAGGTTAGCAATATGGACTCTGGTGCCTCTGCCTCTTCTAAAAGCAGCTTGTACATCTGGCTGTTCGTGTTCCATATATTGTTGGAGTCGTGCCTGCGTGATCTTTAGCATTACCTTTCTCGGATGTGAAAATTGTCAGTAAGTTTTGGTAATTTGAACAATCCTTTACATTTCACATCTTGGGTATTGAAATAAAAATGGATCTTAATCCAGCCTACAGGTCATTGTTATTTTTTGGATTCCCAGAGCTGATGGAAAATTGCATGCAACACGTTTACAGCACCATCTTTTAGAATTTTAAACAATTCAACTGGACTCCTGGCACATCCTGCAGCCTAATTATTGGCAATGTTTTCTATCGCCCAGTGGACTTCACTTTCCAGAATGTCTGGCTCTACATCGATGAGGGGGCCATTGCAGGTGTCATCGCTGTTGGGTCTTTCTACAATTCTTCTGTGTGTTTCTGCCAACTCCTTTTGATGTCCTTTGCTTCTGTGAGGTCCTTCCCTTCTTTGTCTTTTCCTATGCTCATTTTACATGAAATGTTCCTTTGATTTCTCTAATCTTGTGTAACAGATCTCTTGTTTTGTTTTATTTCCAATTCTGCTGGCTTCTTCAGCTTCAGTGCATCGCTCCTTTAAGTAAGTTTCCTTATTCTTCTTTGCTATCTTCTTGAACTTTGTGTTCAGTTGGAGGTCTTTGTTCCAATCTCCATTTGCTCCCTGTAATGTAGGAGGGTGAGCAGTGACGTTACGAACTTGTTTTAAATTATGAGGGACAGAGGAACTGACTCACTCCTTTATTTGTGTAATTCAGGTCATTGCCAGCAGGTGGGGCTTTCTTCCACTCGGACGGAAGACAAGAAGAAGACAATCAACCAACGTCAGTCAGAGTCAGAATGGACACAGGTATGTTCACTGGGCTCTTTCTCATTAAAATTCGGTCCTTATGGTACATGTGTAGTCAAATCATCAATAGTTCAGAGGGATAAACTTGGGCGATAAAGGAGCAGAGAGAAAGCATTATTCCAAATGGTAAAGCGTCCATGAGCATTGAACAATTCACCAGCTCCAGCACAGGGACCTAACGAGTCGAATCGCTCCCCTCACCACACAAATCTTCACCTGAGAGAAAGGAGAAGGAGCTCCTGAATAAGGTGGGAGTGGGTAACACTCAGACAGGAATACAACAGCGGGCAATGTAACAGTCGAGGGGACAAATAGAATTTATGTCAGCATTTGGTGCGCTCTGATGTGGGAAATGCCTCTGACAGCCAGTGAGAGGAACAGATGTTGTTTTCACTTTGGGAACGGCAATGGTGAATTCTCTCCCGATTTTTGGGTTGTTGAACAATGGAGGTGAGAGGATTTTCCCAGTGTCTTGTTTTCTGTGGCCAATTTAAAGATCATTATATTGTGGGAGAACGGGCTGTGTGCAGAAGACAGTAAACAAGAGAAATTTTACACAGGGTATCTGGTGGTTGGTGGGGTGGGCTGCCGAAACAATGAAAGGTCCTTGGCGAATAGGATTAAAGTAAAACAAAATGATAAGTGGAGCGGGCACCGCACAAAATGCTGCAGTTACTCAGCAGGTCAGGGAGCATCTGTAGAGAGAAATTAACTACCGACATTTCGGGTTGAGGAGTCTTACAGAATTTGTAAATTGATTTCAAAGTTGTCTTGGGCACATAAAATGGAGTCTGGATTGGAGGAGCGGTGTTCTGGCTGAAGGTCTGTGACCAGAAGTGTCCACAAGGATCACTGCTTCACCATGTGTCGTGTGTGATGTAAATAAATTAATAATACACTATGTGTTGCTGAAAATGATATACTGGGTGGACTGATTCGTTGACTTACAGACTTGGCGGAGTTGCGTAAATTTGGGACTGTTGTCAGAGTGTTCAGCATCCAATCATAAATATGAACAGAGTCAACAAGTACAGTTAATTCAGGCAAATGTGAGAGGTTGCACTTGTGAGAGGTCAAGGTCGCGAGCGATGTTCACAGTGAGTGCTGGGACCATTAGTAAGATTGATGTATGATCGAGCCTTGTGATGGATATGCATAGCTATCTGAAAGTGGAAACACAATTGGTAGGGTTCTAACGATGAGCTGAGGTGTTTGTTAAAGTTGGGCTGTAACTTGATGAACGTTAGTTAAGAGACGATTTCGATGCTGTGCAAAAATCTGGTAACCACATCACGAGAATGTTGTGAAGAGTCTGGAGAGGGTGCAGATGAGTTTCACCACAAATCCCAGAGGGAATAGGTTTAAGATTAGAGGGTAAAGTTTAAAGGGGATTTAGGATGCATATTTTCCACAGAGAGTGATCGATGTCTGGAATGAGCTGCCGAGGGAGGGACTGGAAACAGATACTCAGCAGCATCTGAGAGGCTTTTGAACTCATGAGTAGGGCGGGAACGGAGGGATATTGATCATGTTCCTGAAGATGGGATTGGTTTAAATTGGCATCGTGTCTGCATCCGCATAGTACATCTACAATTTTATCTTCTATGAATGACTACAGATCTGAACTCCGCAATCTCCGCCTTCCTGTCAAATTGTGAGGATCACCACCTGCTACGGTTGACGCGATTCTAAATGGAGCGATTGGAGCAGGCAATTGAGGAGGGTGTGGAGGGAGTCAGCTTCATGTTAATGGGCGAGGATCACCTCACCGGGCTAGAGTATCATGTAAGTGGTTGGAACATAGGCTGAGTGTAGCTTCTACAGAATCTATCACAGACCGACAGAACCGGTGTAACGGCGCCTCTGGGCTGTGAAAATCCTGTAATGCTTGTGGTCAAAATGAAGAAAAGAGTTTTCGTTTGCAGAAACTCTGAAACTTTATTAACCAATATAGGCCTCTGTCCATTTTTCTCAACACATTCACTTTTAGACAGGTTAGGGTACAGACAATGATTGAGAGGTGAATTTAGTGACGTTCAGTTGCCGGACATTGCAAGTGGACAGAGAACCACTTTACACCACTCAGTCTGACATTACATCATGTTCCCAACACTCGAACTTAATGGCCATACACCCGACTATTTTAATTACCCCCGGGTTTTCCCACTAATCAAATATATAGTGACTATTTCTCAGCTCATTTCTCCAGTCTACCTTCAACCGCATCGTCAATTGCACAGGCAGTACTGAATATCGTCTCACTTTTCAACTACTAACCCTAATTCATTTGATCAAATCTCCCAACATGCCTCACGGTTCAGTTACATTCTGTTCCTTGTGACTGTTCCATTTGGAGTTTGTAATTATCACAGCATATACTGTTAACACTGGGAACTGCAAAATCTTACAATTGAAAGTAGTCCAAGCATCTGCAGTTAACTCGGAATTACCAAGAAACTCCTTTCAAATGGTCCTCGTGTTACTGGGACACATTCACCTATTGCTCACCAGATTGAATTTTAGTGAAGAGCCAAACATGATCCCTAGAACTAACATTCCACACGAGACAGCTGACAATTTTAATCCAAACTTCCTTCTCTGCATTACCACCATTTGACTTTGGTCTCTCTGACACGCAGAAAAGGATTGCAATTGCTGTCTGCTCCTCACTGCCAGTTCTCTGCTGCGGTTCGCCGGGGATTACCACAGGGAATATCAACAGTGACCCTGTCATAGCTTGACTTAGCCATAGTCATTGAACTCTACAGTACAGCAACAGGCTCTTCGGCCCATCAGCTCCACATTATACGCCTGGTCACATTGATCTGCACACCGACTAGAGACATTCATACCCGTCTCATTCATGTACTTAGCCAAATAATTTTAAATGTTCAAATTGAATGCACGTATACCAGTTCCGGTGACAGCTGGTTCCATACTCTCACCAGCCTCTGAGTGAAGATTTTCTCCCTCAAATTTTCTTTCATCTTTCACCCTTAATCCAAGACCTCCAATTCCGGTCTCACCCAACATCACTAATACATGCCTGTTCGCATCTACAGTCATTATACCATTTATGCACTTTTATTCCTCTATCACATCTCTCCTGGTTCTCCTGCACTCTAAGACAGACCTAACCTATTCACACTTCCCCTATATCTCAGGCCCTCAAGTCCTGACAAACCTTTATATAACTTTTTCTGCACTTGTTCAATCTTATTGATATCATTCCGAGCGGTTGGTGCACACATTGCTCCCAATTAGCCCCTGTAACATCAATTCCGACAGACTATCTCAACTTCTGTATATAATATTTTGATTTATGAATGCCCATATCCTGAACGTTTTACCAGGACATCTACGCCTGACACTTTTAAGCAATTTTTGATCTGTATTCCCTGATATCTTGGTTTTACCGCACTGCTCAATGCTCTACCACTCAATGCCTTAGTGCTATCGTGGTTTGTCCTCAAATAGTGCAAAACCACACACTTGTCTTGATTAAATTCTATCTGTTGATCTCCATTCTACGTTTTTCCAGCTTTTCCAAGTCCAGCTGCAAGCTCTGTTAAACTTCCTCGCTGTTACTACATTGATGTCATTCACAGATTTACTGACCCATTTTGTCACATGTCATCCAGACCGTTTAGATATGTGACATAAAACACCAGACCCAGTACCGATCCCTGAAGGACACCACCTGTCATAGACCTCCAGTCAGAGAAGCAAACCTCTACTACCTCTCTTAGCTTCTCTCATGAATACAATATCTAAACCAACTTACTACCGTGTCATGAATGCCAAGCGACTTAATCTTATTGACTAGGTTCCCATGAGGGACTTGTCAATCGCCTTGCTAAAGTCCATGTTGACAACATCCACTCACTTGCCTTCATTACTCGCTTGCTAACTTCCTCGAGAAACCATAAGATTGGTTATACAGGATTGACCATGCGAAAATTAGTGTTGAATCCTAGTGAATCCTTCTCCATCCAAGTACTCATATTCAGTTCCTTAGAATACCTGCCAATAAATATACCACCACTTGTGTTAGGCTCACCAGCCTATAATTCCCTGGCTTATTCTTGCATCCTTTTCAAACAGCGGAACAACATTGTTACCCTCCAATACTGCTGCACCTAGCATTTTAAATATCTTTACTAGAACTCCTGCAATCTCTGCACTAGCCTCAGACAAGGTACGAAGGAAAACCCTGGGGATTTATCCACACTATTCTGCATTAGTCAGCAAACACCTCCTCCTCTGTAATCTGTACAGAGTCCACGAACTCACCGCTGTTTCACCTCAATCTAAAGACTCTGAATGTCTCTCAAGTAAATGTAAATGCAAAAACATCTATTTAAAATCTCCCCCACCTTTTCCAGCTTCATGCATAAAGGCCCACTCTGAACTTCAAGAGGACAAATTTAGTCCGTTGGTATATTTTTGTTCAAAACATATTTGATTTTTGAATTTATACCTGGGTATAAATCAGGCCCTCCTGATTTCCTCCTTTAGTAGCTCTTGCATTTCTTGTACTCATCAAGTACCTCATTTGATTCTTCAAGCCTATACTTGCGATGCGCTCAGGGCCGTGATATCACAAAAAAAAACAAAAAAAAAAAAACATCGGAACGTACAAACTCTTCACTTGTGGTCATTTATGGATTAAAAATCTGTACTCTCAAAATATCAGTTTTGAAGGCCTCTCACTTATCAAGCACATCTGTACCACTAAACAACCTGTCCTAATCTGCTTTCGTCAGATCTTTTCCGGTACCATTAAAATTTGCCTTTCTCCAATTTAGGATCTTAACCTGAGGACAAGACCCAATCCTTTCCACAATGATCTTTAACCTAATGACATTATGATAACCAGATCCAAAGCGTTCCCCTGAACACACCTCTGTCGCTTGCCCTGTCTTGTACCCTGATCGGAATTCCAGAATGTGCTCTGTCCAGTTGTCACATGAATATATTGATTACAGAAACTCCCTGGACACATTTGACCTACACTATCCCATCCAGCGCTTTAACACGGAGTGCCAGTCAATAAATGAAAACACAGTATGTTCTGTTTTTTTGTTTCTGTGATCTCCCTGCACATTTGTTCTTGTAAATCCCGTTGACTATTGGGTGCTTTATAATATAATCCCACTATGTGGTCATACCTTTCTTAGTCCGTAGTTTCACCAATGCAGTCTCATTGGACCGGCTATCCAGTTTGTCCTGTCTGAGCAATGCAGGGATATTTTCTCTGACTGGTTATGCCAGCCCTCCATCTGTAATCCCTCTCGCTCTATCGAATCATGTCTAACCCAAAGGAACCCTGGAATGCTGAGCTGCCACTCCTGAACCTCCTCCAACGAAATCACGCTAAAGGTTACAATGCTGTAATTCAATGAGCTGATCCATGCGCTAGGTTGATCTGACTTTCCTACAATACTCCTTGCATTGAAATAATACGCATTTTGGAGAAAAGAAGTTTCACGATGCTTATCCTTTAGTTTCCTGACTTTGCATGTCGGCTTAACAACATCTTTCCCACTCAACCACTCCACTATCCACGTTGGTTCTTCATCCCCCTGCAACTCAAGTTTAACACCTCCCCCCTCCCCATGTAACTCTAACAAACCTTCCCGCAAGGGTATCAGTTCTCCTCCAGTTCAGGTGCAAAACGATCAGGTGTCTCTAAGCCCCAACTTCCTTGGAAGAGAGCCCATACATCCAAGCATCTGAAGCACTCCGTCATGCACCATTTCATCAGCTACACGTTAGACTGTACACCGTCCTATTTCAGGCCTCATTCGCACGTTTTATGGGTAGCAATCCTGAGAACGCGGCCATGGAGTTCCTGCCCGTCAGCCTAGCATCTAACTCCATGAGCTAACTTTGCAGGGCCTCATCACACTTCACTAGTACATCAGTGGTACCAACGTGGCCTACGACCTCTGGCTGCTCACCGTGCCCTTAAGAAAGTTTCAGAGTCAAAGCGAGGACTCCCTGACCTTCGCAACACACCATACAGAAATCTTGTACTCGTTAATAGAATCTCCTGTCTGTTCTTCTAACCCTTGAGTTCCCCTGTCAGTGCAGTTCACTCTTCTCACCCTTACTGTGTCACAAAACGAAACTCAGTGCCAGAGACATAATCGCCGTGGCATTCCTCTGTTAAGTCATACCCCGCAACTGTAAGCCGTATACCTGTTATAGTGGGGTTTCCTGAAGTGGCTGCCTGTCCTCTTTTCCCCTCCTGTGTCCTGGCCTTGGTAACAGCTCCCTCCCTTTATCGACTGCCAGCCGACCTCGCAGCTTTTTGAAATAACCTGGGTTCATCCAGCTCCAATTCCTGAACACAGTCTGTAAGAAGCTGTAGGTGGATGCAACTATATGGTTATATGGTTAATTCCTGAAGGTGTAGTTATCGGGGACATTGGAGGTTTCCCTGCCTTGCCACACCCTGTATGAAGAACATTCCACTATCCTGCCTGGTATTCTCACTGTTCTAACTGTGAAAAGGAATCGAAAATACTATAGAAAATCTACCTAAAGCCTCTGCCTCTTCTCACTGAAACCTCTCTGACACAAAGTCTCAACTCCACGCTCTATCTCTCAATCACTCACATTACGTCTGCTCCGCCTAAGCTTTGCCAAGTGGATAAGTACCCCGCAATCTGTGGCGCGGAATGTCCCGAACGACCCCCTCGCTTTTCTTTTTAAATCTTTACCCCGCTTTGAACACTTCAATGTCTGTTAGCGATCTGTGGAGAGCAGAATATGCTGGGTCAGTCTATGATCAGGGTAGATTTGAAACCATCCCTCCGCTCCTCAATATATTTCCCATTGTTCATTACAGAGCGTGACTGAGCTCGCCGAGAAGGGGAACCGAGCGGGCGCTTCCAAACTCCTCCTGGATCTGGTGATGGAGAAGGGCTCCGGGGCCCGGAAGGTGATGTGGGAATCCTTTGTGAAATTACATCATCATTTACCGAGGCTGAGCAGAATATTGAATGAAATACGGGAACGTGGTACGGTGAACAATACACTGTGTATTACAATATAGATGCTGATGAATTTATAGTATTACACAGAACAGACTTCATGCAGGTTAATCTGTTTGAACAGGTGACGGCCAGGTCGCCTACATGGACACTGAGCGGAGTTTATCTGAAGTGCCCAAGCATCTGAAAGGTAAGTGATGGAACGGACATGTCAATGTTTTTAATTCACGCTGAAAGTCTGACTACAGTCTTATAAAGTCTCAGCATTTTCTCCTTGCTATTACCTTCGTTTACCCTTGAAATATATGACGACGTTACATTTGCCTTTTTTGCTGCAGACTCGGACCGTAAATTAACCTCTTTGGAAGCTTGCTAATCCCTCTGTAACTTTGATGTTTCGACCTTCTTCCCATTTAGATAATGGTCCGCACTATTGTTCTTTTAACCAAAATGTATTAATGGACATTTCCAAAAACAGTATTCCATCTGCAATCTTTATGCCCATTCTTCCAATTTGTCTACGCCCTGCTGCAATCGCCTAGCTTCCTCAGCACTACCTACTCCTGCACCTATCTTTCTATCATTCGCAAACTTTGCCACAAAGCTATAAATTTCATCATCTAATGCATTGACTAACAATGTGAAAAGCAGCGGTCGCAATAATGACTCCTGCAGAACACCGCTAGTCACTGGCAGCCAACCAGAAAAGGCCACTTTTATTCTCACTTGCTGTCTCTATCATTCCATATCTCTTGTCAGTCATTCCGATATCCGTGCCAGTAACTTTTCTATCTTACCAACGTCATTTTCCAGTGGTCCAATATGAACTCTTTCCTCCATTTTACTCTTTATATAACTGAAAACAAAGTTTGTTATCCTGTTTTATATTATGGTCTTGATTGCCCTCATATTTCATGTTTTCCCTTCTTACAGCTTTCTTAGTGGCCTGGTGTTGGATTTTAAAAGTTTTCCCTTCTTCCAACTTTCCACTCACATTTGCTACCTTATATGCCATTTCTGTAATGCGTTTTATTACATTGCGATACTGGTACATGTATGTTATATTTCTCCCTCTCAAATTGCAATTTGAATCCAATCATTTTATGATCATTGCCTCCTAAGGTTCCTTTGCATTAAGCTCCCAGTTAAGATCTGGGTTATTACACAACACCCAGTCTAATATAGACTTTCCCCGAGTAGTCTCAAGCACAAGCTGCTCTACAAAGCTATCTCGTGGGAATTCAATAAATTGCCTCTCATGCGATCAGACACCTTAAGTATGCTTGATTTTCCTACTTCCCTTGCATATTGAAGTGTCCAATTACACCTGTGGCATGATCCTTATTGCATGCCTTTTGAAGCTACCTTTGCAATCTCATCTCAACATTTTGGCTACTATTTGGAAGCTTATATATGATTCCCACAGTTTTTTTACCATTGCAATTTCTTATCTCCACCCACAAAGATTCAACATTCGCTGACGCCATGTTACCTCTTTTTAAAGATGCAATTACATCTTCCACCAGCAGAGCCACACTACCACCTATGTCGTCCTGCCTGCCCTTTTGACACAAAGTATATTCTTTGACGTTAAGCTCCCAACTATGGCTTTCTTTCAACCACGACTCAGTGATGCCCACAACACCAAGAGTTCATCCACTTTATTCTGAATGCTACGAGCATTTAAATACCCCCCTGCCATATTAGTTTAAAACACTCCCAACAGCTCCAGTAAATCTTACCGCAGGAATATTGGCCCCCCTCGGATTCAAGTACAACATGTCTCTTTTGTACAGGTCCCACCTGCCCCAGAATTGGTCTCAGTTATCCTAGAAATCTGAGTCACTGCCCCATGACACAATTCTTCAGCCACGCATTTACTGCCACTTCATTCTATTCCTATCTTTACTATCGTGTGAAGCAGGCAAGAATTCTGTGACAAGCACATTTGAGTTCTAGCTTCTCAGCTTCATTCGTATCTCCCTATGTTCTGTCTTCCAGACTTCCTCCCTTTTTTTCTCCCAATGTCATATGTACCAATTTGTGAAAAGACATCTGGCTGCTCAACATATTGTCTGTCCAGAGGCATTTCGGACCCTGGCACCAAAGTACCATCCGTGTTGCCTTTCTGTGCCCACAGAATCGCCTATCTGTCCCCCGACTACAGAGTCGTCTATTACTGATGACATCTTCCTCAGTTTCCTACAGGGTATTGCCTGAGTTCACAGTTACCTTCTGCAGTGTTGCAGAGTTCAGCAGGAGCTGAACACAGTGAAACCACCCGCTCCACACAACACTCTCCTCTCCAGAATCACGTGTGCACTTGGTGCTCGCTGGAACACCGGGGAATCTGCAAACTACCAATAGAGGGGAGAGTGGAGCCTTTAACAATGGATCTCAATCAGATCAGAAATGTTTCTGGGCCGTCGTTCATTTTCAGACACTGTCATCACTGATCTCCCGATTTCACCCAAACAATGTTGTCAACTTTTTTTTTATTCGGGAAAATACGTTGAATGTCTATGTTCATCAGACAACCTATTTCTCTCCGTCCTAAGATGTTCGAAGGAAACACAAGGAGACTCTGCGGGCACAAACTGAAACACTGAGAGTGAACACGATCCTGATGAGGGAGAAGGTGAAGGTTTTCCAGCTGGTTGATCGATACGTTGAGCTCACGGTCATTTCTACTGTTCGAGATCGGAGACTGGTGGAACATGAGCTGTTAGCAAGAGGCAGAGCCCACGAAGAATTGAGAGAGAAACATCTCCACAGAGAGCTGGAAAAAATCCGGATACATCAGTTATTCAAGAGGAGTTTTCTTAAACAATTTCAAAGACCTAACATGGAAAAAAAATCTGGGATGTCCACAGCGGTGGCCGGCGTTCCAGGGATCGGAAAAACAACAATGGTACAAAAGATTGTTTATGACTGGGCCACAGGGAAAATATATCAACAATTCCAGTTTGTCTTCAGTTTCAAATTCCGCGATTTAAACACCATTAACTGCAGAATAAACATGAAGGAACTGATTCTGGATCAGTATCCTTACTTTGGGAATATTCTGAGAGAGGTCTGGAAGAACCCAGAGGGATTGCTGTTTATATTTGATGGTTTGGATGAATTCAATGACAGAATTGATTTTGCTGACAGCCGGAGAAACACAGAACCTCAGCCCACATGCACAGATCCTGAATTCAAGTGCAAGGTGTCTGACATTGTGTACAGTTTAATCCAGGGCAAGCTGCTCCCAGGGTGTTCAGTGCTGGTAACCACCCGCCCCACTGCGTTACATTTATTGGAAAAGGCTGAGATCAGTGTCTGGGCTGAAATCCTGGGATTTTCTGGTGAGGAACGGAAAAAATATTTCATCAGGCATTTTGAAGATAAAATGGTGGCGGCAGCTGTTGTCAAACATGTGAAGGAGAACGAGATCCTGTGCACCATGAGCTACAACCCCTCCTACTGCTGGATCCTCGCTCTGGCACTGGGCCCCTTCTTCACACAAAGAGTCAGGGACCCCCAGCAAGTTCCCAAGACTATCACCCAACTGTACTCCTACTATATTTACAACATCCTGAAAAACCACGGCCGTGAGATTGAGAACCCCCGTGATGTGTTACTCAGGGTTGGTCAGTTGGCCTTCAGAGGAGTGTCCGGAAGGAAAATTGTGTTTACAGATGTAGATTTGATCAAGTACAATCTGCAGCCTTCCCAGTTCCTGTCCGGGTTCCTGATGGAGCTTTTGGAGAGACAGGATTCTGCCCGGAGCGTGGTGTACACATTCCCACACCTCACCATCCAAGAGTTTGTAGCTTCAGTCGCACAATTCCTGAATCCACATCCCGGGGATATCCTGAAATTCCTCACTGAAGCCCACAACACAACAGATGGGCGATTTGAGGTATTCCTCCGTTTTCTTGCTGGTCTCACCTCCCCAATGACAGCTCGGGGCCTCGAGGAGTTTCTGGGTCCATTTCCCAATGAAACAACCTGCCGGGTGATTGACTGGGTGAAGGAGGAGGTTAAACGTCAGATTGGAAACACATGGAGTGATGCTGGTAAAAGGAGCTTTCTGAACTCATTGCACTACCTGTTTGAGTCTCAGAATAGTGGACTGGCTCAGGCCGCACTGGGATCTGTGGAAACACTTTCATTCAGTGGAATGACACTGACCCCGATTGACTGTGCAGTCCTGTCTCATGTCATCAGACTCTGTGATACAATAAAACACCTCGACCTTGAGAACTGCCTCATTCATTGCGAAGGAATCCAACGGCTGGGACCCGGGCTGCACAAGTGCCAGGAGTTGAGGTAACTTGATTTATCTCTCACTCTGAACTGTGAAACTGTTCCATTGTGTTGTTTCAATGTAAAGAAACTGGGATAAAACTGTAATAAATCAGATTGTGAAGAATTCTGACAAATGCCTAGTGAACAGTGGCCATTGGTTTAACTGTATTAAATCAAAGGACTGGCTGCCTGTGTTTCCCGCTGCCTGTGACACGTCCATTGACAATGTTCCTTCTCACTGTTACTGACACCCAGAGCAACACTGACTGCAACAGGTGGGTCAGAGATTCACACCCCCTTCCCAGTGAGGGACAAGAGACCGTCAGCAGACTGTCCCAGTGAGAAGGAAAGAAATGCCATTGTGAGATTGCACTCCCCTGCCAATCCCCGTGTGCGACTATCACCATCAGCCCACCTGTGTGACTGTGCTCACCACCAGATACCCAGTCCCCAATGCGTGCATCCCCTCTCCCGATTGTGGGCCTCCGTTCAGACTCAACCCTCCTGTGCAATCAATTTCTGCATCGTCCCATCTTGTGGGATTATCTTTTCCCATCAGCATCCTCCTGTGGGACTTCTCCTCCTCATCCCCCTTCGTCCTGCTGATTCTGTCTTCCCAGCTCTTCTATGGAGCTGGGAATTCAGAGATGGAGTCTCTTCTATCGACTCCCATCGACATATCCTCATTCACGAATCTTCCTCACTATGGTACTTCCTCCCACACTTCAACCCTAACACATCAGGAACAGTTTTCTAACCATCGGGAAATTGGACAGAATATGTTGAGTTTACAGGGTCACACCGGCACACTAAATTATTGACATTCGGTGAATACCCTGGAGCTGGGCAGTGAGGGACATTGACAGTGATGTGAACTCCGAGCAGTGATTTACTGAAGGGTTTAATGTTTCCTGAAATATCCGAGTGAGAGAAATTCCCCCAAACCCACGGTTTGAATCACTTTGTTCATCAACTTGTTTATTTTTGTTTAGCCTTGGTTGGAATAAACTGGGAGATTCAGAAGTGAAACTGGTGTCTGCAGCTCTGAGGAACACAGAGTGTAAAATACAGAAACTGAGGTAAGTACAGACTGTGGGAGATTGTGTTTACAGTCACTGGGTGTCTGACACTGAACATTAATGTGATCAGTAATTGTGTTACTGATAAACACTGGGGATTTGTACCGTCTGCTGTCTCTCTGTGTCCTTCACCCTCACTCTCTCTCTCTCTCTCATCTCCAGGTTGGGGGGTGTCGGTCTCACAGATTCTGGGGCCGAGGATCTCGTCTCCGCTCTCAGTACAAACCCATCACTGACGGAGCTGAACCTGAGTGATAATAAACTCGGAGATTCAGGAGTGAAACTGGTGTCTGCGGCTCTGAGGAACCCGGAGTGTAAAATACAGAAACTGGAGTAAGTACAAGACTGTGGGAGATTGTGTTTACAGTCACTGGGTGTCTGACACTGAACATTAATGTGATCAGTAATTGTGTTACTGATAAACACTGGGGATTTGTACCATCTCCTGTCTCTCTGTGTCCTTCACCCTCACTCCCTCTCTTCTCCAGGCTGAGTCGTGTCGGTCTCACAGATTCTGGTGCCGAGGATCTCATCTCTGCTCTCAGTACAAAACCATCACTGAGGGAGTTGAGCCTGGGATGGAACTCGCTCACAGACCGATGGGTCCCTGCCCTCCGCCGCTTCATACTGACCCTCCCGAGTCTGCAGCGGATAGAGTGAGTGTTTGTGTTAACATTCAATCTGATAAAATGTCAGCGGATCCGTGGATTTCCTGGTGATATTTGTCTGTGAGTGCTATTGAAACAATAACCCCGGTCCCCTGTTACTGACACTGTTGTGAAAACTGTTTATTTCATCTTTATTCCTCCATCTGTTTCAGGTTGCTGGGGAATCAGTTTGGTGAGAAAGGGAGGAACGAACTGAGAGCTCTGCAGGAACCCAGACCTGGATTGACCGTGCATCTGTGAACATCAGAATGTGTTAACATCACAGGGTCAGACACAGGGTGAAGCTCCTTCCACACCGTCCCATCACACATTCCCGGGGTCAAGCACAGTGTGAAACAACCTCACACCATCCTGTCACATACTCCCGGGGACAGACTCAGAGTGAAACTCCCTCCACACCGTCCCATCACATACTCCTGGGGATAGACACGGAAGAGGATGGGAGTGGGCAGAAACGGGCAGGGGGATACAAATGGGAATCACAACCATAGCAGTTAACAATCAAATTTGAGTTCTAGGCTCGAGAAGTAGCCCAGGATGAAATCAAAGTTGAGGATAATTTTGGAGAACGGGACTCCACCCCTTCCCGTCATCTCCCACGGTCCGCAGTCCTCACAGGACGCCGTCCGTTCCCGTCCACTCACACGGACCGTGATCCCAAATAAATTTCACTCTTTCTCATTCATTGTCACTATCGACACTCCCAATGAGACCACCCCTTCCCATTCACTCCACTCATCCGCATTCCTAATGGGACGCATCCCTACTCATTCGCTTGCATCGTCCATACTTCCAATGGGCCCCGTCCCTTCTCATTCTGTCCCACTGTTTGCCTGCCTGTGGGCTTCGCCCCTTCCAATTTACTCCCCACTGTCTGATCACTCCCATTCAGTCCTGTCGTCCGATCTCCCAGTGGGATCTGACCCTTCCCATTCACCCCCACTATCTGCCTCCCAGTGGGACTCCATTCCGATTATTTCCAACGGGAATGGGATTATGGAAATTGGCGAGAACGCCAGAATTCAGTATTTGACCGAACTGGGTGCGGAGTTTACAAAATTTGACATTTATTAGTTACACGGAACGTCGAGGGTGCTGTGGATGTTGACGGCTTTGTTACACTGACGATGCTCACCTCCTGGCGGAGACGGCGGATAGGATCGGACTGAAGGACCTTCGGCACGTCTTCCTGAAGATGGCGGGGTTTGGTGGAGCATGTGAGAGAGGTTTATGGTTTCCGTGTCCCAAGGCCGGGTGATTCATCGCGCCCGGTTCCCGGTGTCCACATAGCACACAGGAAGTTATACTTGGCACGGTCCCCGCTCTTCATAACGTGGCTGGGAGTTTTGCCAGGCACAGTTCCCGATCTCTGTCTCCACACTGAGAGTTTTACCGCACACGGTGTCGTGTCTCTGTATCGACACCGGGAATATTACCGCACACGTTTCCTGGTGTCTGTATCCTCCTCTCTCCACGACACTCGGAGTGATGACGCACAGGATCCGGAGATGAGGAAGTCGGATCGGTCTCTATTGTTTGCGATATATTTATTATTTGTGATAAACAGTCTGCGCAATCGAGTGGAGGGTGGTCGAGAGTGTTTGTCTTGCGAGGGGCTCCTGATTGAAAATGGTGAATAGGGAGGGAACGACAGAAGGATTTAGAATGTTCACTAGACAGGGAGTGAAAGGTTGACTGAAAATGGTCTCCGGGGAGACAGTGATGGGCTGAGTGACAATGGGCGCCAGGGAGGGGGCGATGGGCGGAATTAAGATTGCCGTGGTCACCACGTTTCTCAGGGCTGACAGGGAGGGAGTTATACACTGACAAGAGAATGGGAGTGACAGGCAGAGTTCAAATGACCGACAGGGTGGGGACTGAAAATTATCACCGGGGGTGATACCGGGAGGAGACATCGGGAGTTATGTGCTGATTAAAAATAGGTTTCTGGATTAAAGCCAGAATATAAAACTATCACCCGGGGAGATTGACGCGCACGTTGAAAATCGTCACCAGGGAGGAAGGGAGGGCTGCACTGTGAGAAAATGGACGCCAGAAGGTGACAGGTCAGAGAGAGTGGCTGCCCGACCTGAAATAGTCCTAGATTCCTTTGCTATAATGGCCTGCAGGGAGAGAGTGATGGACAGAATTCAAATGGCCAACATTGCTTAATTTACATTTGTCATGATGAAATCAGTAAACCGCTGTAACTTCCTGTCCTGGTGTCGCACTCGAGTTTTATTTGAGGTTTCTGCTGCCCCCCCCCCCACCCCGCACCCTGTGGACTGCAACAGTGAGTCGGAGCAACTCACACTGACACAGTATCGTCTCAGCTCCAGACTGAGGGAGGTCGGACTGCCGGAGTCTGGGTGCCCAGGATCTCATCTCCACCCAACCCCCTTCCTGGCTAACTGTCCCCCTCCCGCCCCCCGCAGACAGTTACATCGACTGATATATCAGACGTAAGTCTACTGAGGTTCCTAGTATGAGAGGGATGGTGGATGGAAGACCGGCGTTAGCACGGGGTGAATCTCCCTCCACAGCATCCCATCACACACTCCCGGGGTCAGACACAGAGTGAAGCTCCCTCCACACCGACCCATCACACACTCCCGGGGTCAGACACAGAGTGAAGCTCCCTCCACACCGACCCATCACACACTCCTGGGGTCAGACACAGAGTGATGCTCCCTCCACACCGACCCATCACACACTTCCGGGGTCAGACACAGAGTGATGCTCCCTCGACACTGTCCCATCACACACACCCGGGGTCAGACACGGGGAAAATAAAAACGTCTCTGTAGTGTATCAACTGAGTGGAGACTCACACTGTGTTCACCTTGGAACCGGGAACCACACGCACACACACACACACACACACACACACACACACACGATGAATATATGTAGAAGTGGTCACAGAGACGGGGAGGGATGAAGTTTGCACAGACCAGGAGAGGGTGGGAGGTGGCACAAACGGGCAGGGGAGTACAGACGGGATCATAACCATAGCAGTTAACAATCACATTTGACTTGTAGGGTTGAAAAGTAGCCCAGGATGAAATCTAAGTTGTGGATAATTTTTCAAAGCGGGACTCCACCACTTCGGGTCCTCTCCCACGGTCCGCACTCTTCACAGGACCTCGTCCCTTCCCGTCCACTCACACGGACAGCGATTCCAATCAAATGCCAATCTTTCCCATTCATTCTCACCATCCGTACTCCCAATGACACCACCCTTTCCCACTCACTCCACCCATCCGCATTCCTAACGAGACGCACCCCTACACATTCGCTTGCATTGCCAAACTTCCATTGGGCCCAACCCCTTCCTCTTCACTCCCACTGAGCCCCGACCCTTCCCATTTACTGGCACCGTCTGCACCGCTTCCCATTCACTCCTGTCGTCCGGAGTCTCCCAGTGGGATCTGGCCCTTCCCATTCACTCCCACCATCGGCCTCCCAATAGGACTCCTTTCAGTTTATTTCCAACGGGAATGTGATCCTGTTAGTTAGCGGGACGCTTGAATTCTGTACGTGACAGAACTCGGAGCGGCTTTTATGGAATTTGTCGAGAACGCCGATGGTTTATCAGTTACACGGACAGTCAAGGGTGGTGTGGATGTTGACGACTTTGTTACACTGATGATGCTCATCTCCTGGCGGAGACGGTGGATACGATCGGACTGAAGAAACTTCGGCACGTCTTCCTGAAGATGGCGGGAGTGGGATGCGTGTGGGAGAGGTTTACCCTTTCCGTGTCCCCACGCCGGGAGATTCATTGCGCCCGGTTCCCGGTGTCCACATAACAGACCGGAAGTTATACAGGGCACGGTTCCTGGTCTCCATGTCCCAAACAGGGAATTTTGCCAGGTACGGTTCACGATCTCTGTCTCCACACCAAGAGTTTTTACCGCGCACGGTGTCGGGTCTCTGTATCGACACCGGCAATATTACCGCACACGTTACCTGGTGTCTGTATCCTAATCTCTCCACGACACTTGGAGTGATGACGCACAGGATCCGGAGATGAGGATGTCGGATCGGCCTCTGTTGTTTGCGATATATTTATTATTTGTGATAAACAGTCTGCGCAATCGAGTGGAGGGTGGTCGAGAGTGTCTGTCCTGCGAGGGGCACCTGATGGAAAATGGTGACATGGGAAGGAGCGACAGAAGGATTTAGAATGGTCACTGGGGAGGGAGTGAAAGGTTGACTGAAAATGGTCTCGGGGGAGAAAGTGATGGGCTGAGTGACAAAGGGCGCCATGGAGGGGGCGATTGGAGGAATTAAGATGGCCGTTGTCACCTTGTTTCTTGTGACCGGCAGGGAGGGAGTGATACACCGACAAGAGAGTGGGAGTGACAGGCGGAGTTAAAATGACTAACAGAGTGGGGATTGTGCACCGGACTGAAAATTATCACGGTGGGGGCGGGGAAAGTTGTGTGCTGATTAAATATTGGATTCTGGATTAAAACCAGAATATAAAATTAATACCAGGGAGAGAGTGACGCCCCAATATAGCATTGTCAATAGGGAGGGAGTGTCGAGGCGCGCTTTGAAAATGGTTTCCACGGAGGGACACTCCGATGCACCGAGAGAAAATGGACACCACAAGGTGACAAGTCAGAGAGAGTGGCGGCCAGATCTAAAATAGTCCCTGATTCCTTTGTTACAATGGCCGACGGGGATAGAGTGATGGACAGACAACAGTGTGGGAGAGTCGCACCGGGTAAAATGGCCGAAATGGAGTCAGTGCACATTGAGAAGAGAGACGGAGTAATGGGTCGATGTAAAATGATCTATTGCTCTGACATAAAATGGCCGCTCCTTCGCTTAAACTGTCTGACGGGGCAGTTTCCGGTTGTGATGTCTTGTTGAAAGTGGGCGCCGGGAAGGGAGGAGGTGAGACGTCGATTGAAAACGGCCGTCAGCATCGTTAATTTTGTTGATGAAAAGGGAGAGATGTGGTGACTGAAGGACATCCCGTTTCGGCCGGGTTGAAACGGGGCCAAGGAGGGAGCGACGCCTTGGATAAAATAAACAGAGGAGAAGGACTGAAGGACTCAGTTGAATTCAATTAATCCCACCCTGCAAAAATACATTCAGGGAGGTAGCGCCATCAATTTGCAGGAGACTCCCGGTACTTCCGGAAAGCTGGGATGTCTGCAATACAGTAGCTCCTTCGCAGCTAGCCAGTTAGTTTAAATAACGTTAGCTATGCTGCTGAACGAATGACACCTGTTAAACTCACTTCAGCAGTGATTTAACCCACCATGGGCAATAGAAAAGTCACGGTTGCAGACAGTGCAGCGAGCAACACTGTCAGTATTTTTGACCTCTAGTAGGCAGAGGAACACTTCAGTGTATGGGGTGAAGTACGTTTTGTATTTTCTTGGTTTGGAAAACTCTGCCATGGTTCTCTCTCTCTCTCTCTCTCTCTCTCTCTCTCTCTCTCTCTCTCTCTCTCTCTCTCTCTCTCTCTCTCTCTCTCTCCTCTCTCTCTCTCTCTCTCTCTCTCTCTCTCTCTCTCTCTCTCTCTCTCTCTCTCTCTCTCTCTCTCTCTCTCTCATTATCTCTCTCTCTCTCTCTCTCTTTCTCTCCCTCTCTCTCTTCCCTCATCTTCTATCCCCCATCTCTCTTTCTCTTTCTGTCGTCGATTTCCGGGATACTGTACATAATTAGCGGGCGTCAGGGAGCCGCTATCAACAGGCAGGAGACTTCCGGAAATTACCGGGTGAGGTGGGATGTCCGACGCTTCACTTGAAATGGCCGCTGGGGAGGGACTGGCGGCTTTAGTGGAAGTGAGCACATGAGAGGGAGGGACGCGCTGATTTAAAATGGGCGAATCCTTGGTTAATGTGGCCGCCAGGGATGGATTGAGACACTGACGTACAATGGACACTGTCGCACACAGAATCTATGGCGAAGATTGCATCCATGGATGCAATCCCGGGATCGAGTGTCTTATTGATTGCACTAACAGCATTTTAATTTGAGTATCATATAGTCTTGGACTTTGCATATATGTTTTAATTCAGATCGTGTTGTCATTGAATAAACTAATTGCATATATTTCAGATATTCACACATACACATATACATGTGGGTTTTGGGGAGGAGGGGGTGAGGGGGTTTGGGAGGAAGAGGAGTGATGGGACGAGGAGTGGACTGAAGAGACGGTGAGCGTGGCGAAGTCACTGACTCAATAGGGGACGGAAAGGGAAGGTGCGAAAGTTCCTGTCACAAACTGGTGGCCGACATGGAGAAGGTAAAGACGGGGTGAGGAGGAGTAGAACGACAGGAAGGGAGGGGGAGTGATGGGACTGGGAGGGAAGGGAAGTGATGAGATGGGCAGAGGCTTTAATGTGACGGGAGGAAGTGCTCTGATTGGACAAGGAGGGAAGGAACAGGGTGGCGAGTGTGGGGGGAGTGACTTTTTCAAAGTGGCGGAAGAATGGGTGGCGTCATTTCCTTCGTAAATAAGACGAGCTGCAGGAAGAGGGGGCGAGGACGGGGAAAGGGGGAGCAAAGTGTTGGGACGCGGTCTGGGCTAAAGCAACGGAGAGTTGAGTGTCTCAACGGAGGGAGAGAGGCCAAACAAAGGCAGGAATGGGCGCGGGCTTGCCGAGGGCCTATTGGTGCGGGCTGGTTTGCAGGGGGCGGGATGAGAGGGAGGGATCAGACTGAGGGAGGGGAGGGGAGAAAGAAAAGGTGATGAGAGGAAACAAGATGAGTAAAACCATCATCGCCTCCCTGGTCTGTCTCCCGTCTTGGTCTCTCCCTCTCCCTCACTGGTCTGTCTCCCGTCTTGGTCTCTCCCTCTCCCTCACTGGTCTGCCTCCCGTCTTGGTCTCTTCCTCTCCCTCACTGGTCTGTCTCCCGTCTTGTTCTCTCCCTCTCTCTCACTGTTCTGTCTCCCGTCTTGGTCTCTCCCTCTCCCTTCACTGGTCTGTCTCCCGTCTTGTTCTCTCCCACTCCTTCACTGGTATGTCTCCCGTCTTGGTCTCTCTCCCTCTCCCTCACTGGTCTCTCTCCTGTCTTGGTCTCTCCCTCTCCCTCACTGGTCTGTCTCCCGTCTTGGTCTCTTCCTCTCCCTCACTGGTCTGTCTCCCGTCTTGGTCTCTCCCTCTCTCTCACTGTTCTGTCTCCCGTCTTGGTCTCTCCTTCTCCTTCACTGGTCTGTCTCCCGACTTGTTCTCTCCCACTCCTTCACTGGTATGTCCTCCCGTCTTGGTCTCTCCCTCTCCCTCACTGGTCTCTCTCCTGTCTTGGTCTCTCCCTCTCCTCACTGGTCTGTCTCCCGTCTTGGTCTCTTCCTCTCCCTCACTGGTCTGTCTCCCTTCTTGGTCTCTCCCTCTCCCTCACAGGTCTGTCTCCCGTCATGTTCTCTCCCTCTCTCTCACTGTTCTGTCTCCCGTCTTGGTCTCTCCCTCTCCTTCACTGGTCTGTCTCCCGTCTTGTTCTCTCCCACTCCTTCACTGGTATGTCTCCCGTCTTGGTCTCTCCCTCCTCCTCACTGGTCTCTCTCCTGTCTTGGTCTCTCCCTCTCCCTCACTGGTCTGTCCTCCGTCTTGGTCTCTTCCTCTCCCTCACTGGTCTGTCTTCCCGTCTTGGTCTCTTCCTCTCCCTCACTGGTCTGTCTCCCGTCTAGTTCTCTCTCCCTCTCCCTCGCTGGTCTGTCTCCCGTCTTGGTCTCTCCTCTCCCTCACTGGTCTGTCTCCCGTCTTGGTCTCTCCTCTCCCTCGCTGGTCTGTCTCCCGTCTTGGTCTCTCCCTCTCCCTCACTGGTCTGTCTCCCGTCTTGGTCTCTCCCTCTCCTTCACTGGTCTGTCTCCCGTCATGTTCTCTCCCTCTCTCTCACTGGTCTCTCTCCTGTCTTGGTCTCTCCCTCTCCCTCACTGGTCTGTCTCCCGTCTTGGTCTCTTCCTCTCCCTCACTGGTCTGTCTCCCGTCTTGGTCTCTTCCTCTCTCCCTCACTGGTCCTGTCTCCCGTCTAGTTCTCTCCCTCTCCCTCACTGGTCTGTCTCCCGCCTTGGTCTCTCCCTCTCCCTCACTGCCTTTCTCCCCGTCTCAGTCTCCTCCCTTCCCGGTCGTTCTCTCTCCGTCTTCCTAGATTTACCTCTCTCCCCGATT